>NC_057798.1:516326683-516327358 GCF_018294505.1 Triticum aestivum | reverse complement strand
TTTCGTCCGCTTTGCGGTACGCCACACCCCTCCCGATCAATAGGACCCCCGTTTCGACCGTAGGAGGTCCGTTTCCTCCGTTTTGCGGTACGCCAGGCCCCTCCCGATCAACAGGACCCCGTTTTGAACATGGCCGGTCGAACACAAGGTCGTTTCCTCCGTTGTGCGGTACGCCAGGCCTCGTTTCCATCGCATGTTCCATCCAAGCCCTCCCGATGAACACGACCACGCATTCCGTTCCGACCTAGCCGGTTGGCTCCCCATGAACACGACGACGACGCTGTTTCTCCGTTCCGACCCAGCCATGTACGTTTGCGCAAGTAGGCATTAGAGACCCTGCCCGTATGTACATACGTAGCCGTATTTTCTTTCTTGCACCCTCGTCGTTGTACGTACGTGTACATGCTACGTGCGCGCCTCTACTACGACATGTGCGTGCCTCTACTACGACACGTGCGCGCCTCTACATCGACCAGTATGTACATACACGTTCGCGACCAGGATGACAACGCTACGTACGCTTCGACCAGGTGGGTCCTGACTGTCAGGAACTTCCTTGCCTACAAAGATGTAGCTGGTGGGTCCCAGCAGTCAGGGGGCGAATCGTTTTTTTTTGCCTGGACGCACTTCCTTGCGTGCGAAGGTGTAGCTGCTGGGTCCCAGCTGTCACAGGGG
>NC_057798.1:516319286-516326348 GCF_018294505.1 Triticum aestivum | reverse complement strand
TTTTTTTCGGACGCACTTCCTTGCGTGCGAAGATGTAGCTGGTGGGTCTCGGCAGTCAGGGGGCGAATCGTTTTTTTTCGGACGCACTTCCTTGCGTGCGAAGATGTAGCTCGTGGGTCCCAGTAGTCAGGGGGCGAATCATTTTTTTTCGCGAAATACGGTGGCCCATCCGGTGTGTCCCCGCTGCCAGGTGGAGGAATAATTATTTTGCGCGTAATAAGGAGGCACTTCCTTGCGGCTGCCGTGGACCCAGCTGTCAGCCTCTGCCGTACAGTCCACGTTCGATGGAAGTCATTCCTTGACCACGTTGACCACGCCGCGCCGAGAGCACCATGGCGGTGGACGACGGCGAGGCCTAGGAAGGGGATGACGCGGAGCCGGGGAAGACGCGGCAGTGGATGCACACGCGGAGAAGAGTACGAGGGTTCACTAGTTCGGCTGCGCTGCCGTCGCCGCAGAATAACAGGGGGTGTGGGTCAGTGGGTGAGTGGAGGGATGGCCTGGCCAGCGGTGGGAGTAGTAGGGGGCGGTGAGGCCTCTGCGGCAGCACAGCTGACCACGAGAGGCAGGAGCAGGCAGCACGACCGGCGCTGCTTTGGGCGGCTGGAGAAAGAAGACCAGAGGTTGAAGAAGCACGACGACCGTTGGATGGACATCATACGGTCACTGCAGCTAGAATCGTTTATATTGACTAAGTTGACAAAGCCCTTGGTACGTCAACTTAGTAGGCCCACAGGTCAGCTTCCGAAATGGTGCGCCCCAGATGTCAGGGGGATGAATCATTTTTTGGGCGGGTGAAGCTAGAATATCCGAGATTGAAGAAGAAGCACGGCATCCGTTGGATGGACATCCAACGGCCGCTGCTGCTAGAACCGTGTGTTGACTATAAGTTGACAAAGCCTCGCATACCCGTCAACTCTGTTTTTTTAAGGGGACGCGTCAACTTAGTAAGGCCAGAAGTGTGTGGCAGAGAACTTATAGCCCATTTGAGATTTGTAAGAATGTGTAGCCCATTTTGAATTCTAATGGAATTTATTACAGCCCATTTACAGTTTGTTAAAAGTACAGCTCATTTCAACCAACCGTTCAAAACAAAATTCGATAAAATTTCCCACATTTTGATGGGATCCGAATAAAAATCCAACGAAACATTCCGCTCGCAACAATTAATGAAATTAAAATTTTCAATATTCCAAAAATAATATTTTATAAAGTAATCACTGTTTGGTGCATTTTTTTATAGTTACTACCTAGTTATTATAATTATATCCCATTTATTATTTCTTAAAGCCCATTTTCTTGTTAAGCCTAATGCATCCCTCCTAGGAAAGATTTGCAGCCCAGCGGGGCGGAGAATAACAACTTGACCTTGCCTGGGTATTCCTAAAAAAAGTATAGCTGGGCTAGCCATTTTCAGCTTGAAAAAAATTAATATCTGGGCTGGATATCTGGCCTGGGCTAGACGGGCCACAGCCCGCCCAGTTAATACCTGCAGCGATGTTTTGTTGTTGTTCAGAGGAGAAAAATTAATATCTGGGGTAAACATTGATAAACTCTGCAGTGCTCACACCTCAAAAACACAAATACTGCTCGAGCTGCTTGGTCCCAGCTATCGCCCGCTTCTTGTGCAATTCTCTCGTTTATTGACTACTCCCTCCTTTCCGGGTTTTTTAAAGAGTCCTTTCTGGTTTATAATGCTCAATTCAAAAATCTCACCAATCAAGGTAGATGGCGAGTGGTGGAATACTTTTTCTAGTTTTGCAAAAGCACCTAATTAATGCTCTTGTTATCCTCAAAAAATTATGTTTATGAATGCATTAATTGCAATGCATGCATGCATAAAGTACATGCATTGGTCAATTTTCTCTTAATACTTGCATGCAATGATTTAATGCACCTTGGATTCTCAACATGTGATGGAAAACAACCAAATAGAGCCTTATAAAATGGAAAAACTAAAATTTTGAGATAAGCCCTATAAACCGGAAAGGAGGGAGTACATAGGTAGACAATGGTGTGGGACCGTGATGTCAGGAAACCAGGAGGAAGCAAAATAAATTATAGTTATATATATATATATATAATAAGGAGGCACTTGCGTACGTGAGGCTATGGACCTGGTGGGTCCTCATTGTCATCCTATCCAAGTAAAGTGATCTCCTCGCCCGCGCGCGCTTTCCGCCCGAAACAGTCAGCATCGGCCGCCCGCTTCCCGGTGCAGGCTATTGCTCCGCCTTCAAACGACGCAAGTGTCGTCCGTCCGTCCATCTGCCGCACACATTAATGATACGCGGTTGCCGAGGCGGCTACTCCGGCGTCACACGTCCGTCCCTCCGCCCGCCCACCATTGCTATATAAACTGTTGCGCCGGCCATAGCCGCAGTCATCTGCATCCATTGCCTTTCTCCCAGCGCTCTTCGGGACAGGCGGACGACGGACCACAAGGAGATAGCAGCCATTGCTGTCGACCGGCTGGCCGGCAGGCAGCCGGAGGACGACGATGTCCCAATGGAGAACATGGTAGTCGACGATCAGGCGCCAACCCCCTCCTCCACGCCATCCTCGCTGGTGCATTGCACCATGACCATCGGCGAGGCCCGTGCCCAATATATGGACAGGGTGAGGCAGATGCGTGAGGAGCAGTTCCGGGAGGCGCAGGCCGACGCCGCCTACAACCACCATCTCCTCCAGTAGCACCTGCAGGCAGAGGAGTAGATCGTCGCGGAGCGGGCGGAGCAGGAGGCGCTGCTCGACTCGTACCGCTCCGCCCGCAAGGGCCGCCTCGAGCGCTGGCGGTACCGCATGCGGGTGGCGGAGGCTGCGGCCGCCTACAAAGAGGCTAGCAAAGAGGGCGATGAAGCGGGCGAGGCGTTGTTGCGCAAGACCGAGTACGAGGCAGAGGACAATGCCGGCTCCGACGAGTCCCCGCTCCACTGGCGTCGACGATGCCCTGCGGTGCCAACAACGATGTAGAGGACACCGCTGGCTCCGTCGAGGCCCCGCGGCACCAACAACGAGGCAGAGGACACCGCCGGCTCCGCCGAGGCCCCGCCCCACCAACAACGAGGCAGAGGACATTGCCGGCTCAGCAGAGGCCCTACCCTGCCGGCAATGTGGGGGAGGATTTCCACCGCTCCATTGAGGCGCCGCCCGCCGGCAATGAGATAGAGGACATCGCCGGCTCCGCCGAGGCCTCGCTCCGCTGCCAACGAGACCGCACCACACAGAAAACGAGGAAGAGTAGAACACGGTAGGTCGCCGCCGCTCGGGTCCAAGTAAGGCCACCGCTGCTACCCTTCGGTTGAAGCCAAGCTAGGCGGGTTGACCATTGACGGCCGGTTAGCTTCTTGGCAGCGACGTGGAGTCGGAGAGCTACCCTGGAGAAGAACGCTGCTTCTACTTAACTGCTGGTGCAGTTGGCTGACTGACACGTGGGCCCAACAGGCCACATGTCAGATACGCAACTACACCTACGGTTAAGTCACTGAAGCTTTTGTTCGGCTCAGTGGGACACAGGTGGGTAGCTTCGGTTAATTAATTATACCTCCAGTGCACCCCTTTTTAGTTTTTTTTAGAAAAGGAGGATGACCCCGGCCTCTGCATCTGGGAGATGCATGTGGCCACAAACACCCCTTTTTAGTTGAAGAATGTATGAAATGTAATTAAATCCGGCATGTTTATATGAAATCCGACCGTGTATGAATGAATTTATTTCAATTAGTTCGAATTCCTATATCACTGGCATTGGATGAACATGCAAAACAATACGTACTAGCATTATTCCCAAGGTGATCACCTTGTTTGCAGCAGTTTCACATGTACTCCCTTCGGTCCTTTCTATACAAGTTTTGTCTGCAGTCAAAGTATCTCTACTTTGACCAATCTTATACAAAAAAGTATGCACTTTCACAATGTGCCAAGTAAAAAGGAACAGAAGGAGTACAAAGAGTTTGAGCAGCTTTTTAGCGTTTCTGTACATTGCAATCAAACACATTGGGCTGGCAATTCATAGAGAACGTTCAAAACAATCAATGATTATGCATCTCACCGACTCACATGTTAGAGGAAATAATTACTTCACAACTAAAGAATAAAGAAAAAATTGATCGACGCTGCTGACAGCAAGGGCACCCATTCGAAAATATCAAACGCATGTCTTAAAATCAATGAGAAAAATTTGACAAGGTTGTCCCATTCCAAAATATCAAATGCCTATGATTGTGGAATGGCCAGGGTTTGCCATCAGTTCGGACATTGACATGGCACCTCATGCTAAATAAACCAACTGTTCTTTTTGTGCAGTTCCACCAAAATCAACCAAATTCACGCGTAGCTTGTACAATTTCGCCCTTATATGTTGTAACGCCTTGAACTTATCGGCACCTCCTTTCTTGTGGTGGAAATCAATGATTCAATGTATTCATGAACATTTTGTGCAGTTCCCACTGAAATCAAGCCGATCACCCATGTCTGCACAAATATAAAAAAAGTGATTAGTATAAAGCAAAATGTACTATGAATTGACAGTTTAAATAGGCACCTACTTGGTCCATGAACAACATTGTACTCGCGCATCTCAGCAAAAAAATGGAGATTTGTCAGTCCTTCTGAGTTGAAGTTAGTTTGGTCTTGTGGGGAGTAATGTAACCATCCTTCAACTGCTCCTTCTGATGAGAATCCTAGAACAACATTGTACTCGCGCATCACAGCAAAAAAATGGAGATTTGTCAGTCCTTCTGAGCTGAAGTTAGTTTGGCCTTGTGGGGAGTACTGTAACCATCCTTCAACTGCTCCTTCTGATGAGAAGATACATAGTGCTTCTTCATCCTGGCATAATCGGAACTAGTCACTTCACGTACTACATATTCTTCTTCAGAGGAAGATGACCTATTGTGCAAAGACAAGAGCACAACTAAATGCTAGCATCCCTATTTGTTCGAAAAAAAGGAAATGAAATATTTAAAACAACACAGATGAAGCACTTCTCAAGGACAATACCACTTTTTCATGACAGTATCTAAATAGTAGCACAACGCTAATAGAGATGAAAAAGCTCAATCATATGGATGAATTAGTGGGCGAGTACCAACCTTTGTCAGGAGGCTGATTGTGTAGAGCATACAGATGAAGCACTTCTCTGGAACCATCTGTTGCTATCTACTATGGTGGCCATGCTTACTATATACTCCTCGATTAGTTTAATGTTTCCAACATCTTTTTGTGCACTTCCACTAAAATATATGGTATCTTCAAAGAAGATCCCTGTTTGCACAAGTAGAGATAATTACGTATGGCATCAAATCAGTGGCAAAACAATTGCTCGTTCCAGCCATAGCAATAAATTAAGATGCAAAACTATATCATTACTTGTGTCATCACAGTTACAGTGCTTCATTAGAGCACCGGGAGTTGATTTTTGTTTTTCTTCCGCTTGTTCTTCCCCTTCATCACTTGATTCAATAACAAACAAGCTTCGCCTTCAATGTAAGATTTGGCATGTCAATTAGGGAGCACAAATATAGTACTAAACTTAATTTTCTGATGAAAGTGGCAAAATACAGGCCAGCAGTTGTGAAATATCCTTATCTTACCTCAATGGGATATTACGGTGTACATACAGATTGGAAGTCTTGTCTCCATTTGTGCATTTCACTAAAATCAAGCAACATTATCGTACAAGTAGCACAACATATGAAAGCACACTGCAGAATCATGTGAAAGAAGGCTAGTACTGACCTCTCATGATGCGGAATTCAAACAACTCACAAGAAGAAGATCTGAACCAAATTCGCCTTAACGGATAGGAAGTAAGATCTCCTCTTGTGCAGTTCCACTAAGATCAAGCAATCAAGCAACGTTGTCAGTGTGACATTTTGGTTGAACTGCACAAAACAGTCTTAAAACAAAAGTGTTTTGTGCAGTGCAACAAAAGGTCACAATGGCAACGAGGTGAAGTAGATAACCCTGTTTACACAGAGGTGCAAAGGAAACAATTAGTGGTCAATAACGGTGGACGACACAGAAGCCAACAAAAATAAGCATCTACTTTATCGAAATGGGAAAGAAAGCAAGACAGTAGCATTTCCCAAACGGTGGCATTGATTAATATTAACATAGAGATTATATTAACAATAAAATTCGTTAAACATGTAATTTTCTTTTAACTGTGGCATTGCATCAATTTTCCAGTGGCATTATTAGAGGGTGTTTGTGTACAGGGAAATTTTGGTGTAAGGACTAAAAAAACTCCATGTCAGTCACATCTAAACCAAACATGAGGGACTTTTCGGGACTAAAAGTGGGCATTTGGGACTAAAGAAAGAAGACCCCGAGGGAGTCTTTTTGGGACTTTTTCCAACAGTTGCCCCTGCCACGCATCACACCTTGTTTCTATTAGTTCATTACTAGGGGTAACATGGTCTTTTATCATGTCATTTAATAACCTCTAGTCCATGTTTAGTCCCTGGAACCAAGCGGGTAGGGACTAGGGAGTTTCTAACCAAACAGGGCCATAGATTAACAACAGCTAATGAGTTGCACGGGACAGTGGACGCACCAGCACCATGTGCATCTACCGATGTACTGTGGTCATGCACAATCTGTTGTAACAAAGAACAAACAACCAAGGAGCATATTTGTGTTGGTCCTAGTTTTGTTATCTTTAGACACCTTTCCCTATGTGAGCGCAGCAAATCTAGTCCTGCTCATACTCTATAGCCGTGTCCCTTCCTTTCCTTTTTGAACTAGTACTTTCGCCCCTTCCTTTCCTCTTTGAACCACGTCCTAGATTTATGCGATACAACTTTCCCCACTACTTTCCCCCATTCCTTTCCTCTTTGAACCACATCCTAGATTCATGCTATACAACTTTCCCCCTTTATTTCCTCTTTGAACCACGTCCTAGATTCATGCTATATACAACTTTTCCCACTACTTTCCCCCACTCCTTTCCTCTTTGAACTACGTCCTAGATTCATGGTATACATGCAGCTAGAGCAATGCATGTGGAGTAAGTAAAATACACCTTAAGGTTCCTGGGGCGTGGTTCGGTGGGCGACGGGA
>NC_057798.1:516309416-516319043 GCF_018294505.1 Triticum aestivum | reverse complement strand
CAGCGCCGGTAGTGGATTCCCTCCCTCACCGATGGTGATAGCGTTAAGCCTCCTTCCCTTCCCGACGGATGGATCCTGCCGGCTCTTTGAGCAGCAGTAAGGGGAGAGGCCAACGAAGTCTTGTTTAGATCTGGAGAGGACGAGAGAGTGTGAAGAGAGCTACTACAAGCGTTGAGGATCCAGCAGGAGAGGGCGAGAGAGTGTGAAGAGAGCAACTACAAGCGTTGAGGCTCCAGCATGTATATATATATTAGAGAGAGTGTGTGAAGCGTGCAAACCCTAGAAAAATATTTTGACCAGTCAAAGAATCCTCCTGGCAAAAATTATGCTCAAGTGTAGTTATCGGACCCGAGACCTCAAGTTTGATGAGCGAACAGGCTAACCAGCTACACAACCCTCCCGTTATGTTCAACGAGAGGAAAATAACCTTTTATACATTCCTGCATTCGTGTGACAGGCATGTCGTGTTTGTGTGTGTGTGTGTGTGTGTGTGTGTGGGAGTCATTAGGATTTCAATCATAATCGTGTCATGTGGCTTTGGTGGTAAGACTATCCACAGTGGTGCAGAAATAATGCAGCCTTAGTCACCTTACCTCTCTCCACGTAGTACGTTGGGTCCCACCAGTCAGAGGGTGAAACAAAAAAATTAATAAGAAAAAATTAAAGCGCCAGCGGTGTATCTTACTACCTCACACATCTCGCTACTGCTCGGGAACACTGTCCAATTGATCCCTCTATTCGCTCACGTACTATTTTAAGTGAATCCTTATTATAACATGCACACAAATTTTGGGCACTTGTATTCGACTTAAGTCAGTGTGCCACTGTATCTCGTATACTTACTACTCCCTCCGTCTAGGTGTAATAAGTCACGTTAGAAGGTGCAATGGGACCAAGGTGCGTGTGTATGCGTGTGTGTGTTTAACAGCATGTGTGTGTTAGAGAGTGCGACAGATCGACCTACTCCTACAGAGATATGGTGTGTAGTGTACGATTTTAGCCGCGAGAGTCGGTGCATCCTCTCGTTTCCGGGCGTGTCCGGTAGGGACATGCCAAGAGCCGCCACGCCCGCTCCTGACCAGCCTGGCCCACCCAAAGCCCCTCCACCGCCCGCGCGCGTTTCCTGCCCGAAACGGTCAGCGCCGCTCCAAAGAATCGGTGCCGCATTCATGCCCAGGCAGAGCGGACGCGACCTCTCACTCGTGCAAGAGTGATGGTTGCTTCGTCCGTCCAACTTACTGTTGGGTCTATGTGATTTGACGGCTCATTGGTCTTTATTACTAAGGTGGTAGGACTGCTGGATGTCCCACGCTTTCGGTGAAAGGAGGTAGTAGATTACAATTTTCTCCATTCTTACAGCGGAGGAGTGCAAGAGCAGTGAAAACACGCAGGCTCAGTGATTACATGGCCCACCTCACACTATCACCGTGCGACACCTAACTCTTTACATAGTACTCCCTCCGTTCCTAAATATTACTAGATGAGTCCCCGCTCGTTGCCGCGGAACAACGGTATATCTCTCTGCGCAAAATTATCGATTTCATAGAACTAAAACAAATCTATAGCCGCATGACAAATGTGGTAGCCAAACTAAATAAACTCCCATCATCATTTAGATCATCCCACATAAGGAAAAAAGATCAGCCAACTCCTACTGCATAATGGGATTATATTTTTCTTTTTGACATGTTAATGGGACTTAAAAGCTCACTTACATGCATGCTATCGGTGCATGCTTGCATGCAGACATGTTGATGTGATTTAAAACCCACTCACATGCATGTGCCACGGTATTTCTGCATGCTTGCATGTGGCTTAGTGCTGAGCCTCTTAACGTCTAGATCAGACGGCTATTATGACTGATTTACTTCATCTAACGGTTACGTAAATTTTGATGATGTGGCTCAAGGAGAGGATAGAGAATTCCTAGTACTAGGGGCTAGCTATTACTAGTAGATAAGTCTTTGTAGAGATTCCACTAGGTGAACTACATACGGAACAAAATGAACGAATCTACACTTAAAATGTATCTATATACATCCGCATGTGGTTAATGGTGAAATCTCTACAAAGACTTATATTTAGGAACGGAGGAAGTACTAGTATAGTACTAGTACGTACTGTAATTTATCAGCGAGATAAATTTGTACAATGCTATGAAGCTTCCACCTCCTGTTACATGTATCTTGCGTCCAAGGTTGCCCGTTGCAACATTTCATCAAATACAAAGGAGACTAACATGCATGCTATTGCATCTCAATGATTGACAGATCATAGCAAATATGTACTCCCTCCGTTCCAAAATAAGTGTCTCAACTTTGTGCAAACTTTAGTACAAAGTTGTACTACTACTAAAGTTGACACTTATTTTGGAATAGAGGCACCTAAAGAAAAAAACGATCCATGCAGTCCCTAGCCCTTGAACCGTGAACCCTGACCAGGCTTCAATTTGCTAGCAACGTTCGAGCTTCCTAATAAATGAAGTTTGCAACCTTTTGACCATCGGATCATTTTGTGCAGTTTCACCAAAATCGAGATGAGCATCCCTGTGCAAAGAAATTGAAGAAGCATGATTAGAATAAGATTACTAGGACTAGTTGATGAGACATAAACTCATCACAAATATAGTACGTAGAAGCCAGTAGAGGTATCAGGTATGTGCGGGGCAAAGAAGTAGAGAAATATCCACGGGGAGTGATGTGGGCAGCTGGAGCAGTGGTGCAAGCCGGCTGTAAAGGGAGTTGTACCTAAGGGACGTAGCTCGACCTTGAGGAGGGCGGCAGGAGGCGGCAACTGCCCACGTCGCGGCAGTGAGCAAGGGATGAAGGCAACCTCACCGGCTTTGTGAGAGAGAACGGCGGGGACCCCTGATCGGGACGTGCCGACAGTGGGTTTCTGCCGTCGGCGACGGACACCGCATCTACACTAAGCATCCACCCCTTCCCCAAGCGGACGTGATCCGCCGGGATGTTAGAGATGTGGCCACAGTCGTTATGTGCGAGAGAGTGTGAAGAGAGCAACCCCAGCAAGCAACCGTGTAGGCTGGCCCGTTCTGACTATGTATATAGTGGAGCGGTTTCCTTTTCTCTCCATATGAACCTATCATATTGCGTACGTGCCACTGAAGAAAAAAAATTTATAAATAACGTGGCACCTACTACTCGTTCTCCTATAACCTTGCGCTTGGCATCTCCAAAATATTAACCTTGCGATTGGCTCTTCGCCTCTTTGGGAAGTCGAGCAATAATGGTAGTGCAGTATATATCGTTCTAGCTATATGAGATCGAATGAATTGTTGCACGTCCACCACGTGGGCGAGGGTCGAGGGGTGAGGAAGAGTGCTACTACATACAGAGCAAAATGAGTGAATGTACACTCTAAAATACGTCTATATACATCAGTGTTTGGAGTATGTACTAGTAGTTCATATTGAAATCTACTAAGGACATATATTTTCCAAACAATATGATATAATCTCTATAACCAAGGTAGTAGGGACGAGTAGTAAACGGAGGGAGTGGTAAATTTTTCTCCTCGTCCTGCGAGCCACCACGCGCATGGGCGAGGGAGGAGCAAGCTTCACCTCATCCTGCGAGCCACCACGCCCGTGGGCAGGGGAGACAGCGTACTAAGCAAGCTTCTCCTTGTTCTGCGAGTTGATGGGACACATCAAAAGTACTCCAGTGTATAGAGCCTTGCCTCTAAGGTAGGCCCCACATGGTTTGCCTCTTTTTTTAATTTAACATAATGCGTCAAGTCGCAATTTGTTTGTTCACCCGTGGTAGACGATCCTCCCTCCACCAAGTGGATAACCAGTACACGTGCCAAATTACCATGTGGGCTGCCTTTTTCGTACAAAAATGAGCTCCACCGTGTACCCGCGCGGGTGTGGTTGGGAAAGAGACGGGAGTACGTGCGCCGTGCATGCACCTCTTCTCTTCGTGCATGTCCCCCACCTACGTGGGTGTGTGTGAGAGATACAAACCGCGTTCGTGAGTGTTTTTTGTTTTGTGGTGGGGGTGGGGGTGGGGTGGGGGTTGATTTCGTGAATTATTTGTGGGAATATGTGGCGATGACATCTCAAACAAAATTTTGCATGCAATGTGTGTGAAATGGAGTCCTATCCATATCATACATAGAGGGTCGGGCAATCCACGAGAAGAGAGGGAGGGGTCATAGCTATCGATAGAGTCGAAGAGAGGATCAAGTAGGGGTGGGTGCGAGATCGATGAAGAGAGCCATCGAAATTGCGTGTGTGTGTGTGTGCAAGTCAAAGATATAGGGCGATTGGCCTACCGGAACGTTAGAGGGCACATGTCAAGTTTGTGTGTGGCAGGGAGACATGACTAGAGCGCTTGATGTATCGGTGTGTGTGGGGGGTAGGGGGTGGGGGAAGGGTAGGCAGAGGCCTAACTATAGAGGTAGAACGACTCGTATATGTGTTGAGAAGGAGAGACCCAGCTATGTCATGAGGGAGATCGGTCGACATCCATACATAACTGAAGGACGGGAAATATGATGGGACAGAGAGAGAGAGGAGAGAGAGAGGGAGGGAGAGGGAGGGAGAGGGGTAGAGTGCTGGATGGGTGATGGAGTTGCTTCTCGGATATGTTGGGAGAGGCCTACTAGACAAACTGAGGGTGGAACTGCAATGTTATCAATAAGAGTGGGGATGTGTTTCTATGTGTGCCTGTGCGTGATAGATCTGTCGGGACGCATCCATGGATGATGAAGGGGAACCATGTGTTTGGTAAGCAAACCTAACTAGATCGGTAGATCAATTGTTGTTTGTCGGAGGAAGGGAGAGACACAACTAATGAGGTAGATCGATCGATGTGTGGGTAAAAACGAGTTATAAGGACCTAGCTGGCTATGTGTATAGCGAGAGATTGGTCGGTGTACGTCCATTTGTTAGAGGCAAATAAGGCCCAGTGAGACGGATAGACAGAGAGAATGGAGCTAGGAGGTGGTGCGAGAGGCCCAACTACTAGCTGGATAGGGGGAGGAGTGTGCGGTTGTGAGATTGATTAAAAGAGGGGTGAGAGTTTACACGTGTGTCTGACCATATGAGAGACACGAGGCAAGGACACATAAAGGAGGAGATTGAAGTTGTGTGTGTATGTTGTAGGCAGGCATCGCTGGAGAGGTTTATCGATCGGTGTGTATCGGAAAGGAGTTGCGGAGACTCTGGGAGAACGACCTAAAGGAAAAAATGAATGTGCCAGTGGATAGAATGCCGAGGGAGGGGGAGGGCGAGGAGGGCATGTGCATGCATGAGAGAAAGTTAGTGGTATCTACAAAGGTTAGAGGACTGTGTGGGTGTAAGAGACTAACAAAGATCATAATTTGATATGAAAGCGGATTCATATATTTGAATAGGAGATCATAGTGTTTTAAACATTGCATGCATGAATATAGTGGTGATACACGTGTTGTGCACATGTTATACCATAATGTGATAATGCATGGCGTTTGCAACTCACGGCTAAATGTCGAACAATCTAAACCATACTATACATCAAACAATCTCACATTTTATTTAAATTTGTGATAATGTGCGGCGTTTGCAGCTTACAACTAAATATCGAGCAATCTAAACAATACTATATATCAAACATTCTCACATTTTATTTGAATTTGTGGTAATGTGTGGTGTTTGCAACTCACATCTAAATACTTGTAGGCGTAGGGGGCGGGGCACCATACATAATGTGATAAACACATTATACATATGAGACATGGTTTAGATTATGAAGATATAGCTAGAGCTAGAAATGTAATGTGATTTGAAATCAAAATAAAGTGGATTCAAAAAATCTAGTTCGAGTTCATATAGTACACATAGTTCATATGTAACTCGATACTGATCATGCGGTGTGCTATGAAGATAATACACAAACGATGGTTTAACTTGACAATAATTATGATTGTAGATCTTATTAAAACAGAGAAACGAATTCAAATGCTTTGACTTCACAACAAGCATTACTGTAGATCTTATTCAAATTTAGTTCATATTGAAGCGGTAGTATATACGTTTGGAATGCACTAAAACGTTCATTTGAGTAGTAGGTTGCATGCATTATACACGTAGCGAAAAATTTTAATTGAACATAACATGAATTCAAAGTTTTGAATGACATTTGTAGTGCGCATTTATTTGGTACAGTACACGTTAGGCTTGTTCGGAAATTTCAACCCGCGCCTTGTTAGCCCGAAATATTTAAGATATATCTTTGTCTCGTTGTGCTCCGACAACTCCCTCCATCTCAACCCGCGCCTTGCTATTCCGAAATTACAACGCGCGCGAAAACTCCCACCTCCTGTGAAATCCCGACACGCGAAATGCCCGTGGTACCCCTGAACCGAAAGAACTGCCCCAAATCGGTGGGGGGTACTTTCGTAACTTACCCCACATTTCGGACAAGCGCGTCTCTAAGCCATGGTTCCCCACTACCATCCCATCCGCCCACCCATTCATACACCGAGGCCGCGAAAACCCGCGACGAAACCCCACACCCTGCTCCGTCCGCCACCCAGCCGGAGCTTCTTACCCGACGACGTCGTCCACAGCAACACCTCGACGTCCCTCATCCACCGTACCGGATGAGGATCCATCGTCGATCTCATCGTCCCGCCGGTTCAGCCACCCCGTCCTCCACCTCCAAGGAGCTGCCCCAACGTTCCCCTCGTCTTTCGCGCCACCTCCATTCCCACACTGCCGTCTTCACCTGCACCACCGGAAGAGCATCATCATCACCGTTTCCTCGGATGAGGTTGCGGCCTAATCGGCGCCACCTAATCGCCACATTTTCTTCTTGATTCAATCTCATGGTGCTGCCGGCGCTTGGTCTCGAGCCGACACCGCGCGGCTCCATCCACGGCGGTGTCGCCGGCCACTTCCTCCACGGCGTCGCTCCCTCGGTAGCGACGTCCACATCAGTAGGAGTTGCTGCTGCTTTAGCTCTCGCTCGCACTGCTGCTCTGCTCTTGCTCTCGGTCCCCTGCCTAGTCTGCTCTTGCTATTGCTCTTGCTCGCGCTGCTGCTCTCGCTCTTGCTCTTGCTTGCGATGCTGCTCCGATTTGGCTACACTTCAGTCGACTGAATCGACTTTTGGGTCAGTCGATTTCCAAGGGGTGGGCTCTCCGGGGTGAAGGAAGAACCAACCGCAGCGGGGAGGGGGGCTCGCCGGAGAGGTACCCCACTATCTATCTTAGGGTTCAGGATGGGGGCGGTGGTCGCCGGCGGTGGCGGGGCGTTGGCGGGACGGTGGCGTGGGGATCGCCGGAGAAAATGCTCGGCATGGGGGGGGGCTAGAGGGATGGCCAGGGCGGCGGCGGACTGGCGGTGGGGAGTGTTTTCGGGGCGGGCGGGGCGGCGCACCGCCGGCCGCGGGCGGCGGGGGGCTGCTGTTTGGCCGGTGGTGGCTGGTGGCTCAGGGGGTGGAGGTTGAAGATGAACCGCAGGCCCTTGATTTTTTATCCAACGGCTGCAAAATCGACTGACCAGAGATGAAATAGTCAGTCGACCGACGTGTAGCCTCACCTTGCTAGTGCGTTCAGTTTCGACAGCAAAATTCAGTTTCGACAACAAAATTCAGTTTCGACAGTTAGGTTCAGTTTCGACAGTTAAGTTCAGTTTCGACAGTTAAGTTCAGAGATGAGCAGCTGATGTATTTTACATCTAGCACTTTGTGGTTATGTATTTTACGTCATGTATTGGAGATGCTACTAGAATTCCACTCAGGTTAACGTTGTTCGTTGTCTCCCTTGTCCTGCTTCAGCCTCGGTGTCGTACAACTCACCGGAGCTGCTCCAACAACGAAACCCTCCATCACAGCGGAGCAGTACCTCGGGCTCCATCTCCGTACGCCTAATATCTTCTTCCCCTCCTCCGACAGCAAAGTCAGTCGGAGCATCCTCACCGGCCAACCCAATCACGCTGAGATCGACATGGCTTCGCCAAAGAGGTTGTACACTTGTTGCATCTCTTTTTTACTCTACATGTTATATATATTGTCCACTGAGCACACGGATTTGTTCCTTTAGTGTCTCCTTGAAAGAAACAACGTAGGAATTTTAATTTTCACTTGTCCTCCTTTTCAAATTCCTATTCATGAAGCACAAGACTAAGAGATAGTAGCATAATAGCATTATAACCATACATTTTCTTGTGGTTTGACTTAATCTCACCATGCTTCTTTGCATCCTGTGATCTTCCAATTGTTGTGAATCAAACACCCAGATTGGTAGAAATCCTGTGTTTTTAAATTCTCTGTTTTGCATGTGCATTCCTATCCTATTCTTGTCTATTTCCTATCCCTGCATTGTTGGAATCCTCCAATTCAAACGAGCCCTTACAGAATTACTTCTCTTACATATAGTTGTCAAAGAAAACCTTGCGTGGTTTGTCCCGGTCCTGCTGCGCCGTCCTCCACCCCAGCTCAGCTGCTCCAACGACAGAAGGGTCTAGCAGAGCAGGGATCCGGCCTCCAGACTATCTTTCGCCGCCTCAGATCTTCTCCCCCGTCGCTGGCAGCCATGAAAACTGCATTACCATCATCAACCGAGCATATGACCTCGAGGACTACACGGGTCCGCAAGAGAGGTCGCACTCTTTCGTGTCTGCTTACGTTATGCATCGCTTAATGTTACATGCTACTTTATCGTCCTGTTCACCGATTAGACTCTGAGTCAGCTCCAAACTAATGGTCAAACTTGAGTTTTTAAATGGTTGTGGGATACATATCGGGGCCGCTATCAATAGTATCTATCTACTATCTAGTTAATCTCCGGTGTCTACTATGAGTTTCATGTTGGGTGGGAAACAAACAGTAAAGAAGCCATTATCTGTATTTATTAACTGAAGCCATTATATGCCTGCTATTATTGGTTTTGGGTCTATCCACAGGTTGCTACCATCACTCTGGATTTCTGCATGCACTCCTTACATAATCTCACTATGTTTTATTCCTATGCATGACAGTTATTGTAAACAATGGAACTGAACATGTAGAGCAAAAGAGACGAGCCATGTGTGGCAATATAATTTCATGTAGACGTCGCTCCATGGTAGGCGCAAAGGCAGCCCCCCTCCACGCATTTCAGATTGTAATCGAGAGGAAGATATCTGTTCTGAGGGGGATTCAGAAGGAGAAGATAACTCCTATTTACCCCATGAGGTCTTCGCTCTAACTTGGCATGCTGATGTTGGTTATATCATGCATATGGTGTCTTGCATTGCTTACTTTATACATCAAATATGCCATCTGCTTAGTTTAGACATCCTTTGTGCGAATGCCATCTGTTTAGTTTATTCATCGTTTATGTGAATTATGCAATGCCACCTTGTTTAGCCAGGCATCATATATGTGAATTTTGCAGTGGCATCCTGCTTAGCCAGTCATCTTATATGTAAATTATATCAGGCCATCTTTTTTTTCGTTACATATTACATTCATCAACAATGTTAGTACATTCAACTGCTCTTCGTGTGCATCAGCCATTTGACACGGTGATGGCAAATTCTGGAGTGAAAACAAGGTCTTGTGAACAGACTATGCTATCTGACGAAGCGCATGTCTCGCTGGTTACGGATAGCTCCTCAGAGGAGGATTCAGAGACAGA
>NC_057798.1:516295678-516309201 GCF_018294505.1 Triticum aestivum | reverse complement strand
GCATTGCTATGCCATTTGATTAGTTTAGACATGCTTTGTGTGAATGCCACCTGTTTAGTGTCTAATTACCATATATGTGAATTATGCATTGCCATCTTGTTGCAAGACATTATATATGTGAATTATACAATGCTATCTTGTTGCAAAGGCATTATATATGTGAATTATGCAATGCCATGTTGTTTAGCCAATCATCATGTATGTGAATTATATCATGCTATCATTTTTTTTGTATTACGTGTTCCATTTGTCGACAACGTTTGTATATTCAACTACTCTTCATGTGCATCAGCCATTTGAAACGGTGATGGAAGTATCTAGAGTGAAAACAAGGTATTCAGAGCAGACAATGCTACCTGCTGAAGCAGACATCTTGCTGGCTACAGAGAGCTCCTCAGAGGAGGATTCAGAGACTGATGACCAGTCCTATTTCCCCCCTGAGATCTATGCTCAAACTTGGCAGGGTTATATTACCCATGTCATGCATGTTGTCTTGCATTTCTTAGTTTTTACATCATATATAGATTTCCATCTGCTTACTTGCTTACTATATAAATCATATATTTGAATTATATCATGCCATCATATTTACATAGTACATACACATCATCTATCTGAATTATGGCATGGCAACCCATTTAATAAAGACATCATATAGTTATATCGTCTCATCCTGTTTAGTGTTTACAATCATCATATTTAGAATTATGGCATTCTATCCAAGAATGTATGTGAATTATGGCATGCCAACCTATTTAATAAACACATTATATAGTTATGTCATGTCATCCTATTTACATAGTCTCATATTTTGAACTATGTCTTTCCATCTTTTTTAGTTAGCCATCATAATGTGAAATTGTATCATGCTATCCTGTTTAGTTAGCCATCATATATGTGAAATTGTGTCATGCTATCCTGTTTGTTTAGACAACATAAATATGAATTATTTCATGCCCTCTTTTATTCCCCACTGTCCATTGCACCTGTCTATCATACAATGTCTATACTTTCAATTACTTTTCTTGTTTATGAGCCATTTGAATTGGAGAGCGTGATGGCAGTATCTAAGGGAGTAACAACACGGTCTTCAGAAAAGATAGTGCTACCAGTTGATGCAGATAGAACCACGGTCGTACTTGCCCAAGGACCAGATCCACCACACATAACCTAGACTCTCACAGATTGTACCCCTACTCAGTTGGACAGAGAACCAGCTACACCCCTTTTAACCCCAACCCCGGCAGATAGTAACCCAGTTCCAGTTGACACAACACCGTCTCCACCATAGAGCACCCAAACACGAGCGGTTATTAAGGGAACTGCAGTGCCCAAAGCACGAGGACCACCACGCCGAATCCCAACTCAACGCTTAAAGGAGAAGAAGATTTGTTCTCAGGTCAGGTTCTGTAGCTATGGTTCATACTCCTTTGCTCTTGCATTACTGTATTTACTCATACCAACTATTTTCAAATTTGAAGGATGGAATTGAAACTCCAATGGCGCAACAGGTATGTTTTAAACCTGTTTCTTTAACTGGTTTGCTGTTGTAACCTGCTCTATGTTGATTTCAGTTTCAATTGAATAAACAGTTATGTTCTCATGTCATGCACATTACAAGTGTTGTTATTGCTCTATAGTTACCCACACTTATATTCTGTCTATTCTGCTTCGTCTTGAACAAATATTATTTGAACTGTGTCTCTATCTTGATTTGGCAACAAAAACTAGAATGATATAGACCATAAAGTGACCATGGCACATAGATATATGTTTGTTTCATGTTGTTATCCTGTCCACTTTACTACTGAACTCATTTACCAAAATGAGTTTCATATACAACATGGTAAACATGTGATGTGTCTGCTTGTTTCTATTTTAGAATGCGGACAAAATATTGGAGAACAGTACCGCGTTATCCAATGGTAAAGGAAGTAATGCAGATAAGGTTCAAGATAGTGAGACATCCTTGTTGGTCTCCAAGAAAGCTGATAAAAACTATCTTGACGACAGTGAGGGAACCCAAAAGTCATGTCTTGATGTAGTGTTCGAGTTACTGGCCACTACTGCTGGCACAAGCTCTTCGAACTCGCTGCCTGAATCAGTTCGTCTTCTTGAGTCTCAACTTCAAGTTGAAACACATCAATCAGATGTGCTGCAACAGGAAGCTGAAGGACTGAGGAAGTCCCTGCAGAATTCAGATGCATATTTTCTGGTGCAACAGCAAGCGCTGGAGGATCTAAGCGCCAAACAAGAGAAAGTTAATAAGCTTGCTAAGCATCTTGCCAGCATTATGGGTACCCAGGATATTGTTTCTTGAGATCTTCTGAAGTGGTTTCAGTTCTGGATTTGTTTTGTTGCGGCGTTTATTTGCGTTGGTCGCCAACTTTGACAACCAGTGTATATGATATGCTGCTTTGTTCCCTATATTTGCACTGGTGGCGAACTTTGATGCCCAGTGGATGTAATATGTGTAACAGCCGTGATAGCCTAGCATAAGTTTCTTGCTTATTTATTTCCTTGTTGTCTTGTTTACTTGTTTTCTTGTAGTCAGTGCAGTTCTTTTTAAAACTAGGCCACAATAACCATGGGCTAATATTTACTGTAGTGACACTGGGCCTCCTACGGGCCGTAGAAACAATGGGCCTTCTACGGGCCGTAGAAACAGTAGGCCTTCTACGGGCCGTAGAAACAATGGGCCTTCTACGGGCCGTAGAAACAATGGGCCTTCTACGGGTCGTAGAAACAATGGGCCTTCTACGAGCCATATCATCAATGGGCCTTATACGGGCCGTATGACCATAACGGGCCATCGTTAATAGGCCGTATTTGATGATGTTATGAAAACGGCCCAATGTATTAACGGACCAAAAAGGGCCGATGTAACCACGGGCTGAATTTGGCCCACAAGCAGAAAATGACAGTAACGGGCCGTAAGTAAACGAATGCTGGAAATGAGCCCAAGAATAAATGGGCTCTGAGAAGGTCGAAAGATAACATTTGCTGGAAATGGCCCAACTGAATAACGGGCCCTTAATGGGTATAAAGTGATATACTGTTCATTACGGGGCAGTTTCACCACGGGCCGTTAGTGGGTGTGAAGTGATACACTGTTCATTCCGGGCCAGTTTCACCATAGGTCGCTAATAGGCCAAGAGTTACATAGGGCCTCATATGGGCCGAAAGACGTCATGGGCCATACATGGGCCAGAAGTGAAAACGGGCTGGAATCATATTGGATGGCCCAGATGACGCTACTGGGCCTAATTCGGATAGGGCGTAATGGGCCTTGGGTTAGCGGGCTGTAAATGGGCTATATGCGAACAAGCCGTTAACAGGCTTTCCATGGGCCGGCCCGCCACCTTTTGACCAAGTCAAACGGGCCGGCCTTTTCACAGGAATGGGCCTTTGTTGGGTCGTGCCATGTGTCGATGTATCATAGGCGCCTTCTGTCCAATGAGTGGATGACATCTGTCCCAACGGTGAGCCGACACGTGTTTCCTCCAGCCAATGATGATTTTACATGTGGAAAATCCCCATTGGTCGGGGCTGTTAACGGGTTATCGGATCCAAAACCCGACCCGATAGCTTAACGGCGTTCCATTATGATGGATGCCACGTGTCGGTCACCCTTGATGAAAGCAGTTCTATGACGCGCAATTTATCGTCATGGAAGTGGACACTTCCGTGATGATAATTTTGGTAATGTCATCGAACACTTCTACGACAGCATAGGTATGACTATCTTAATTCTGTCATAAATTTGTCATGGATGTACATGCATGACAAAAAACGCGACCTACTCTGACAAACACGTATCATCACGGAAGTGTATTTTTTTGTAGTGTAGGCTATTTCCACATGCTCCCATTCGCCGACATGTGGGACATAGAGCATCTGGGTCGTAGTGCATGCACGACTCAGAGCATATGTCGGGGTACTTTACATTTCAGACCTCACGAATTACATGCAAACCCCCCGCAGAAGAATAAATAAATGAATGAATTACTACATGAAACCAGATTATTTTCGTAAAAACTAGAGCACGTTCATTAAATTTTGGACATAACACGTTTATAAAAAATGACCGGACCTAAACAGTCTAAGGGCCTCTTTGATTTTTCCGCAAAAAAAGGCCTCTTTGATTCGTAGGATACTAAAAACACAGGAATGGGGAAAGTATGACGGCGATGAACCGAGACGAGGAGAACTCTAACTCAGTTAGAGGTTAGAGCTAGATTCTAACCCTGAACTAACTCTAAACCAAAGAGGTGTATGGATGGCAGGGTTAGATTGACAATAAATGCTCTTTCTCAATCATTTGACTACTTTGGACCCTATTTCCTACCGGATTTGGTGTGGCCGGCTCTTCTGTGGCCTCCTCCCGCTCACAATTGACATAAACGAACCATCTTTACAAATCAAGCATGCAAAACATGACAATTTTTACTTTGTCCATACGAATGAGATATCCCACTTAAACATACAAGTCGTCAATCAAGCTTCACAAAAAAACACTCCATGAAACAAAGCATGAGCTAACTCATCATGGAAGTCATTCACAATAGGGAGGGAGCCCGGAGCCCCTCACGCACCTAGGGAGGAGCTCGCCATCGTCGCTCTAGAGGAAGGCTCTGTAGAGCCCAAGCCCCGGGAACCCCTCCGACGCTGGCCCTTGCGAGTTGAGGTCGACACCGACATGGGTAGCAGGGCTGCTTGCCGCCGACTAGGAACTTAATCTTTGGCCTCTAGAAATAATGCAAGCCTAAAACTAAAATACCTAGAAAGGTGAACTGAATCTTTGGGCCTCTAGAAATAATGCAAGCCTGAAACTGAAATACCTAGAAAGGTGAACCAAATCTTTGGGCCTCTAGAAATAATGCAAGCCTGAAACTAAAATACCTAGAAAGATGAACTGAATCTTTGGGCCTCTAGAAAGATTTATTACCTCCTCAAGCAGCATCAAACAATTCCATGTGTGCACCACAAATCTATACCAAGTTTGATCAGGATCTACTTACTGTATGTTTATTCACCCGTGGGGTTGTTCAATGAATGGAGGGGTGGGGAGCACAAGTGAACAATACTAGTACTACTAGTAGTAGTAAGCA
Source organism: Triticum aestivum (assembly GCF_018294505.1). Classification (NCBI taxonomy): domain Eukaryota; kingdom Viridiplantae; phylum Streptophyta; class Magnoliopsida; order Poales; family Poaceae; genus Triticum; species Triticum aestivum. The sequence continues at coordinate 516,304,090 of NC_057798.1, read as the reverse complement.
GGAGTCGTACAATAGTCACCTTAAACAGAGAGTTTCTTTTCTTTAATGCCACGTAGACAAATTGAAACGCTTGTTGTGGAGAGAAAAAGATAACCACTCCACTATATATGTACGCAGGGGCCTGAGCGCTTACTTTACTAGGGTTGCTCTCTTCATTCTCTCATCCTCTCCAGATATAAAAAAGATGCTGGTAGCGACATTTTCTCTCTGCTCATCGCTGGTCACAGATCCGGCCGGATCCCTTCGGCCGGTGTGTGTAGAGGACTAAAAGGTGCATCGTTCACGCGGTCATCACCGCCGAGGGAGGAAACCCACAGCTGCTGGAGGGGCCCGATCCTCTGCCCGTGTCGTTCTCTCCGACACAGCGCCGGCTCGGGAGGTCCTCTGACCCTTCTTCCTCCCTGCCGTATTGTCTGCAGATCCGACCTGCCGCCGCCGACATCCCGGCGACCCTCAGGTATAAGTTCTTTGAAAGCGGCCTTGCTCTACTGCCCCAGCTCCCCACATGTCTGCATGTGCATCTTTTTCTACTCCCATCAGCTCTTCCAAAGCCACCTGGATTTTTGGTATTATTAGAGGTAAAGCTACTTCATGCATTCCAATCTAGGGCTTTGTTCAAACAATGAAGAAAGGGGGGAAGTTGTAGCATGAATCTAGGACTTGATTCAAAGAGGAAATAATATGGTGAAAGTAGTAGAGACCGGATACCCAACCGGTCTCTTGGTTGAAAAGGGAAATAATGGGAAAACGCGGTACAAACTGGATAAGGAACAAATCTATTATTGGTTGAAAAAAGGATAGAAAGTGGCGGCTGGTGGACAAGTCAACAAAGTATGTCCAGGATTAGATTTGCTTCCCTCACATAGTAAAAGGTCTCCAGGATTAGAATTGCTGCCCTCACATAGTAAAAGGTCTCAGGATTATATTTGCTGCCCTCACATAGTAAAAGGTCTCCAGGATTAGATTTGCTGCCCTCACATAGTAAAAGGTCTCCAGGATTAGATTTGCTGCCCTCACATAGTACAAGGTCTCCAGGATTAGGTTTGCTACCCTCACATAGCATGAACAAACTCGGCATCACCACTTTATGCCTCCTTGTAGGTACATTGTGCTGATGCGTCCACTGTCGCATGTCCTTATACCAACCTTTTGTTGTTGTTAATGTAAGGGCGCATGTAAAATGAAGCGATCACACTGTTACCTTAGGGACATGTCTAACCAGTGTTATTGTTAATCTAATGCCTCCAGTGATAAGATGCAATTAAACTGTGTTACAAATGGCACTCCTGTTGTTTTCCCCAGTATGATAAGTAAGTTGCTCCTTTAAGATGCTGAGTGTCCTGGTGTCCCCACGGTCCCATGCCCTTAAACCAACTCTTTAGCTGTTGTTGATTTACTGTGTCTGGTAAACAAGCAATGCCACCATTAAAGTAATCCCATATTTGAGGAATCTCATTGCTGATCGTAATGCTTCTGGTAACATGAAGCATTGCTGACGTTTTAAAATTTCTACTGTCCTTGCGTGATTACCATGAACATAAGTAAGATGATTCTTTTCAGTTTGTATATGTTTCGTATATTCTTATTGACCAGCAACTGTTTACTTTCTATCTTTTTGTGCAGATAGGGATATCCATTTCACCTTGTTGCTATTGTGACCTTTTGGTGAACTGCACAAAACACTTTTTTTGGAATGAGTGTCTTGTGCAGTTCAACTAAAATGTCATGTGGGCAACATCTCTCAATTTTGGTGGAACTGCACACAATGGTGATTAGAGTTTCCAAAATCTTCGTCAAGTTCTGCTGGTAATCTCATGCAACATTTTATTAGCCTTTGCAAGATGAACATCACTGTCACCACAATGGCACTTTATTTTAGTGGAACTGCACAAAAGGATAAGAAAATTATAGTTGCACCTTACATGAACCTGACAGCCAACCTTAATGTTCCTCAATTTTAGTGCAACTACTAAAGAAGAACCTGCCAGCTCACATGAGCAAGTACTTCTTGCTAGCTGAATGATGCAATCTTTGCTTCATTTCAGGTGAACTGCAGAAAAAGGCGCATGAATTGAATCATGGAACTCCAGGCTGGCCTCATCCTAGTGGAGCTGTAGGTTGAGTTCAAGGAGGCCACTATTAAAGTGAAATCATGGTCTTCTTGTTTGTGTTGTGCAAACAGGAATACTCAACTACAGATGTTGTGATGGTCAAGAGCATTCGCCAAGTTCTTCGATTGTATGACATGGCTAGCCAAGATGGATTTAATCCCGATATTCACTTTATCAAAAGGCTATAATGGGTTGGTTCTGAATCTTGCAAGATGGGAATCAATGAGATGTGTAGGCATCTTTGTTGTACTTATTATTTGAATCTTATTTGTTGGTTCTAAATCTTGCAAGCTGGGAATCAATGAGATGTGTAGGCATCTTTGTTGTACTTATTATTTGGATCTTATTTGTTGGTTCTGAATCTTGCAAGCTGGGAATCAATGAGATGTGTAGGCATCTTTGTTGTATTTATTATTTGGATGTTATTATTGGTTATGAATCTTGCAAGCTGGGAAACACGGCATGATGATGCAGAGAACAACAACCATAACAAATAGTTCAAACTTGGTAGTATTATCTTTGTGAAAGTGCGACAAATGTGATGATCGTGTGCGTCCTGAGAATAATAATTCTAATTGTTGTGCATGTTGATCCTGTGGCACTGATAGAACGAGCCAATGCATTGCTTGTTTTAAGTATAAATTTCTATTAAAGCTAGTTAAATTTAAGTAAAGTGACCACTAACTCCTGTTATTACAGTACCAATACAGACCCGCTCGTGAACCAACGTGTGGCCGGAGTAGGTTTCTTAATGGAAGCGTTTGAATGCACCGAGGGTGCATCTTCTGCCGGGCGTGCAGCGGACGAGGGAGGGGTAGTAACTGTTGTCGCCTGTACACACTCAGTTTACTGTTGAATCCAATTCCCCAAGAGCTGAAAAACAAACTGCTACCGCCGCCTACACACTCGTTCACTTAAAGAGACTCCAATGGCGATCCGAGGGGTGAGTCTGCTGGATATGGACTTCAGCAAGGAGTTCCCCTTTGAGTTCGCCATTCAGTCCTATGGTTGCACCAAGTTGAATGTGATGTACACCAACGATCCGGACTCAGTAAAGTTTTGCCTTGCCGAGTTCAAGCAGTACCTACAGGACGAGAAAGCACAAGGTTGCAGGACTAGACCTTGTGCCCATCCACTCGTCTCCTGACAGGGACCATCGGATCGTCGTCGCCCAGGTATGTGTGTGGGATGAGGTTCTCATATACCACTTCTATAGGGCCATCAGAGATTCTGGAGCATTCGCCCGTTTCATCGGCAGCGCAGACTGCACCTTCGCTACGGTGGAGAGAAGGAAGAACGCGACGATTCGGCCATCTGGTGCAACAAGCTTGTCGATATCCAAAAGCAATACAAGATCATCAACAACGGGCAGGAGAAGGACTCCGTGGTCGACCTCGCCGAGACCATCATCAACCCCTGATACGCCAACATGAAAGAAGACAACGATACCAAGGACCTGAACACGTGGGAGGTACCTCTGAATCTAGCCTACATAACCTACGCGACCAAGGACGCATACGCATGGTATGACATGTACAGGCAGATCTTGGACATGAGGGCGTGTCTGCTTCCCATAACCGACGAGTACACGGACAGCCGCAGCGTCATGATCAAGCATGCCAGGAAGGTCTAGATGTTGTACTTTATCTGTTTCACCTTTATCATCTGAGTGTTTCATGCATTAGCCTATGTGTCGTAATTATCTGTTTTGTCCGAAATATTTCTTTTAAGAACCCATTAACCTGATTGCTTTTTTAGTGGCTATTTGCTTATGTATGTAACTAGTTCACTTGTCTGTCAAAAAAAAACTACTTCACTCGGCTGCCGTGCTTTGAATCTCCTTCCTCCCAACATATTCCCCTCCTCAGGTGGACCCAGCAGGTCTCTGAATTTTCTCCCACTTTCTTTTTCGATGTAAACTGAGTTTTCTCCCAGTACTTTTCCCTAGAACCAACTCAACTGTCCCATGTCTAGCCTAAAAAATAATAATACCCCACATACTATTAACTCATCAAATTTAAATGATATTTTATTTCGTAAGTTAAAAGTTCTTACAAAATAATAATAATAATTGTTTATATATAACTTGGCAAGTTAACTTCTAGTGATTGCGTACATAAGCTTGCAAAGATTTTACTGACCAATGCAGTAATAGACATGCAATCATGTGTTTATGTTTTTATAACATTTCTTTGTCTAGCCCAACATCATATTTTCACCCAGCCCAGCAAGTCCGCGGATTTCGAGAAAAATGCAAATGGGATTTAAATTCACCATATATAAATGGGCTGCATAGATGTTACATCATTGTTTCACCCAACCCACCAAATGGACTAAAAAACAAATGGACTGGCTGACATGTGGGCTAGTAGGTCGAAGCCTAAGAAGGCGTTGGATTTACATCCAACGGCCGGCATTCTTCTTCAATCTCTCATCTTCTTCCCCCAGCGTTGTCGGGACCGCCTGCTCCAGCCTTCGGCGTCCAATGATGTTGTTTTACGCTCCATGCCATCCCTCCACTCCACACCTCTTGTTATTCTCTGTCGAGTGTAGGCCCACCCCGCACCCGAACCAGTCAAGTTACCCACTCCTCTCCATCTTCGACTCCACTGCCGCATCTTCCCCATCTCTGGGTCGTTCCAGTCTGGGGCCTCGCCGTTGTCCACCGCCTCGGTGCGCTCGGCTTGGCGTGGTCAACATACGAGAGTCATCAGAAGAGGACTGTACGTGGAGAGCCTGACGGCTAGGACCCACGAGGTCCATGGTCGCATGCAACAAAAGTTCCTCCTTATTACGCACTGTACGTGGACTGTACGTGGGAAGGGCTTCTGTATTTCGCGAAAAAAACGTTCCCCCCGCTGACAGGTCGGACCCACCACCTATATCTTTGCACGCAAGGAAGTGCCTCCTTAATGCGCACAAAAAAATGAATACCCCCTGCTAGCTGGGACCCACCATAGTGGGTGGCTGACTTGTGGGCCTACTAAGTTGACGGGGACGGAGGGCTTTGTCAACTTAGTCAATATGAACGATTCTAGCTCCAGTGACCGTACGATGTCCATCCAACGGCCATAGTGCTTCTTCAACCTTTGGTGCCACATGCTCCTACCTCTCGTGGCCGACTGTGATGCCGCGGAGGCCTCACCGCCCCCTACTACTCCCACCGCTAGCCCAGGGCATCCCTCTACTCACCCACACCCCCTGTTATTCTGCGGCGATGGCAGCCTCACGCTGCAGCCAAACCAGTGAACCCTCGTACTCCTCTCCATGTGGACATACACTACCGCGTCTTCCCTGGCTCCGCGTCTTTCCCTTCCTAGGCCTCGCCGTCGTCCACCGCCTTGGTGTTCTCGGCGCTGCGTGGTCAATGTGATCAACGACCGACTTCCATCGGAAGAGTACTGTACGTGGAGAGGTTGACACCTGGGTCCACGGCCACATCCCAGTTTTTTTGTGATTTGCCAAGTAAGTCGCTTTATCAGTCCTGTTGGGCTGCAAATCTTTCAAGACGAGGAGAGCTCCATTCGGCTAGCCGAGAAAATGGCCTATCAGTAATGAGAAATGGGCTATACATTTTTAAAACACATCAAACCGGAAATTAGTTTCAAATTTCTTTTTTTCATTTCGAGATTTTAAATTGCATTGATTTTTATGCGTGGACAATTTGTTGGATTTTATATTGATATACATTTATTTTTAAAATCAGTTTGAATGTGACTCAAAATTTCGGGATTAAAAATAGTTCGGACCGCACCGAAATATGCAAAATTTCATATAATTTTTTAACCGTGGCCACAATATGGGCTGTAATGCTAACAAAAAGAACATGGGCTCCAAAAAACTTTAAGAATTAGCAAATGGCTGTAAATTATTAGAAATAATGGCAGATGGGTTGTATGCTGTTTTCCACAGATTTGAGGCTTTCCTAAAAAAAGGTTGACGCGCAAGCAGTGACTGTTGGATTTCCATCCAACGGCCGTCGTGCTTCTTTAATCTCTGCTCTTCCTGCTCCAGCCGCTCAAACAAGCACCGGCGGGACTGCCTGCTCCCTCCTCCCCGCGGACGGCTGTGCTGCCGCGCAGGCCTCACCGCCCCACCGTACTCCCATCGCTGGACTAGCCATCCCTCTACTCACCCACACCTGTTGTTATTCTCCAGCGACGGCAGATGAACCAGTAAACCCTCGTACAGTCATACTCCCCTCCACGTGGGAAACAACTGCCGAGTCTTCCCTGCCTCCGTCTCGTTCCCTTCCTAGGCCTCGCCGTCATCCACTGCCCTGGTGCTCTCGGCTCGGCCTGGTCAACGTGGTCAACAACTGACATGCATCTGAAGTGGACTGTACATGGAGAGGCTGACAGCTGGGTCCACAGCCGCACGCAAGGAAATGCCTCCTTATTATGCGCAAAATAATGATTCCTCCACCTGACATCTGGGACCCACCGAAAGGGCCTCTGCTTTTCATGAAAAAAACATTACCGCCGCTGACAGCTTGGACCCACCAGCTATATCTTCGCACGCAAGGAAGTGCCTCCTTATTACGCACAAAAAATGAATACTCCCCTGCTAGCTAGGACCCAGTATAGTGGCAGGCTGACTTGTGGGCCTACTAAGTTGATGGGGACGGAGGGCTTTGTCAACTTAGTCAATATGCACGATTCTAGCTCTAGTGACCGTACGATGTCCATCCAACAGCCGTAGTGCTTCTTCAACCTCTGGTCTTCTTGCTTCAGCTGTCCAAACCAGCGCCGGTCGTGCCTCGTGCTCCTACTTCCCGTGACCGGCTGAGATGCGGCGGAGGCCTCACCGCCCTACTAATCCCACCGCTGGCCAGGCCATCCCTCTACTCACTCACACCCTCTGTTATTCTGCGGCGATGGTAGCCTCACACCGCAGCAAACCAGTGAACCCTCATACTCCTCTACGCGTGGGCATCCACTGCCGCATCTTCCCCGGCTCTGTGGCGTCCCCTTCCTAGGCCTCGCCGTCGTCCACCGCCCTAGTGCTCTCGGCGCGGCGTGGTCAACTTGGTTAAGGAACGGCTTCCATCCGATGTGGACTGTACGTGGAGAGGCTGACAGCTGGGTCCACGGCCGTAGCAAGGAAGTGCCTTCTTATTACGCGCAAAATAATTATTCCTCCACCTGACAGCAAGGACCCACCGGACGGGCCACCATATTTCACGAAAAAAACATTTCCCCCCTGACTGCTGGGACCCACCAGCTACATCTTTGCACGCAAGGAAGTGCGTCTGGGCAAAAAAACGATTCGCCCCCCTGACTGCTGGGACCCACCAGCTATATCTTCACACGCAAGGAAGTGTCTGACAGTCGGGACCCACCTGGTCGAAGCATATGTAGCCTTGTCATTCTGATCGCGAACATGTACGTACATATATACTAGTCGATGTAGAGGCGCGCACGTGTCGTAGTAGAGGCGTGCATGTAGCATGTACACGTACGTACAACGACCAGTGTGCAAGAAAGAAAATATGGTCATGTACGTACATACGGGCGGGGTCTCGAATGCCTACTCGCGCATATATATGTATGTCCAGGGCTCATGTACATGGCTGGGTCGGAACGGGGAAACAGCATCGTCGTCATGTTCATGGGGAGCCAACCGGCTGGGTCGGAACGGAATGCGTCGTCGTGTTCATCGGAAGGGCTTGGACGGAACAGACGATGGAAACGAGGCATGGCGTACCGCAGAACGAAGGAAACGGCCTTGTGTTCAAACGGTCACGTTCGAAACGGGATCCTGTTCATCGGGAGGGGTATGGCGTACCGCAAAACAGAGGAAACAGACCTCCTACGATCGAAACGGGGGTCCTGTTGATCGGGAGGGGTGCGGCGTACCACAAAACGGACGAAACGGACTTGTGTTGGAGCGCTACGGTCGAAACGGGGGTCATGTTCATTAGGAGGGGTGTGGCATACCGCAAAACGGGACTCCACGGGATACTGTTCATCTCCAGTGTCGACCTCCTCCAGCCTCCACGAGCTACTATTCATCCAACGTCGACCTCCTCCAGCCTCCACCTGCGACTGTTCATCCACGGGCTCCTGTTCATCCAGCCTCCACCGCGCGCTACTCCACCGGCTACTGTTCAACCACCCCTCTCCACAGGCTCCTGTTCAACCACCCCTCCACGGGCTACTGTTCATCCACCCCTCCACCGTCCACTATTCATCCAGCCCTCCACGGGGTCGTCCTATTCATCCAGCCCTCCACGGGGTCCTGTTCATCCAGCCCCAATCGGCTCGATCGATCGGGGTCCTATTCATCCAGAGGCAACGCC
>NC_057798.1:516290200-516295284 GCF_018294505.1 Triticum aestivum | reverse complement strand
ACTGTTCATCCCAACCCCCCTGCAACGCTCACTGTTCATCCAGAGGCAGCATCGATCGGCTTCAGTTAGCAGCAGTAGCGAAGGAATCTCTCGATCACTCGGGTTCAGTAACGTGTAGCCTGCAGTGCAATCACTTGGGTTCAGTTAGGCGACGCCTCGTTCGGGTTCAGTTAAAGCCCAACGCCTCGAACACACGCGCGTACGTGTACGAGAGAAACGCGCATCGCTCGGCCCCCGACCATCCACCGTAACCAGGAACTCGCCGAAATTTTCCTCGCCCTCGCTTCTACCATGGTTTTTTCCGTTATGAAGGTCCCAAAGAATGTCATGCAGCTGCGTCTCCGGCCCGCCCAGGACGAAAAACCCATTTTTTGTCATGATTTTTTGTCATAGAAGTAGGAGCCCACCACATCTATGATGATACCGGGTTTTGTCACAATTATCGTCACAGAAGTGTCATAAGTATGACAGAAAAAAATCGTTCGGCCCAAAATGTCACGGATGTGTCTTTTTTTTGTGGTGAAAAGGCCTGACCGCACAGGAACCTCTCGAGTCCAGCAAAGAACACCTAGTAAGCTGAGCTCGCAGAATATGCCTCAGTCAGCGTCCACTTCCAGATTATGCTATTTGGAATCTCATGGAGTAGGTGCACCTCGAGAAGTAAGTCCGTGAGCATCAAGAATTGAGTTAGCACTCTAACCGTCAACACCCCTGTGATGCCCCTGATCCAAGCGCGGTCTGCCAAGGCCTCATGAACCGTTCGCGTGCGCCGCGCACCGCTAGGAATAGCTCTGGGTCTACATGTGCCGAAAAGAAAGAAAGAAAAAAAATTAGCTGATGTGATGGTTTCTTTTTTTGAGAAACCTGATGTGATGGTTTCATTTGTTTATGGGCAGTGATAGGCGCTGGCGCACCGGCCCAACTTTTGGCCGGTCGCCTAGTGGCCATCCGATCTGGCGGCTCTAACAAACCAGATCCGTCCCCGTGCCCAGCCAAAAAACAAAAGAACACCACTGGTTTGAAGACCGTCAAATCCACCAGTGTCCAGATTTGAAGCATCGCCAGACCCAAAGCACCTCCCCCCGCGTCTCCCATGTCGCTGTCCTCGATGCCGGTCGCCACCGTAGTCGCCAGTCGCCATCGTCGCCTGCTGCGTTTCTTGCCAGCAACATGTGCCCGCTATAGCAGCTCCCCGTGGCAATGATTGCAGTACTGTGGCCGTCGCGCGCCGGCTCGCCTGGACCGCTCACCGGCTCGCCGTTGCCGTTCGCCGGGCTAGCTCGCTGATTCGATCATTGCAACCAAAAAAGTTGCTAGAAAATTTGGTCCTAGCTCCGCTTTAGGCGGTTCCAACAAAATCACTCGTTATAGGAAAATCAACTGGTGGTTTCCAGCAAAAAAGCACGACCGCAACAAAAATCAAAAACATGCCTCGCCGCCGCACCTCATGAAAGAAATTTGGTTCCAGCAAAAAACTCTTCTGCGTCCCATCACCGTTGAAGCAAAAAACATCGCTGGTAGCAGCTATTCGCATTGCCGGTTCCAGCAAAAAGAAACTGACAATGGAGTTCCTTATCGTGTAGCTCTCATCCACCAATTGTAGCAAAAAAATTCACTGGATCCAGCAAACAAAGATAACGTGGTAGCAAAAAGTTGCAAAACAAAAAATGGAAGTTGTCCTCCAGCAGAAGTCAAAAACACCAATGTAGCAAAAAAAAATCAAGCTCGTTCCAGCAAAAACAAAGACACCTGCGGTAGCAAAAGAAAAAATCTTGGTTCCAGCAAAACAAAACGCCTGTGGTAGCAAAAAAAGAGTACAGGATCCAGCAAGAAAAACAGACGATGGTAGCATAATTACTCCGTCTATCCGCTTGTTGTTGATTCCAGCAAAACTTCATGCCGGTTCCAGCTTTTCCACTGCATGGTTGCAGCAAAATCCCGTGCCCTGTCGCACGCAGGGTCGTGCTCGCCGTCTTGCCGGATGTAGCACCGACATCAACGGTCCAGCTAGGCGTTGATGGCTAGCAACGGCGTCTGTCATCGTTTCCACCGCTTGCCTCTGCGGCTTGCAGCCCGCCTTGTACAGCACGTCAAACCGCTCGTACTCCGACGAGCAGTTGCAGCGGTGCCACGGCAACAAACGCCGGTGGCGGCGGCGGGGCTTGAGAGGGGGGGGCAAGGGAGAGGTTGCGGAGAGGACGAGAGCGGCAGCGCGGGGGAAGTGGGGAGCAAAAGAACGAAGATTGGGAGGTAGGCCGTAGGGGAGAAGCGGTGGAGAAGATAAGGGATAGAGTCGGTCTGCACGGGCCCCACCGTAAATACACGCGTCTCACGCGAAGTCTGATTTGCTGGGCCCGCAAGGCCACGCTGGCACGAGACCGGCCGAATTTCGGCCGGTGCACCGCACCCAAACACTTACCTTTGTTTGATCGCTCGCTCGCATTGCATTGCATGAGATCGCTGCTTTTCAGATTCCACCCGTCTCAACGTTTCCGTATCAGCACGATTGTACTATTTCTGTGCACAGACATTGCCGACCATTTTTTCTTCAACAGAAAAAGATACCCGTCCGTGTTTCCTTTGGTGGTGACGGGCCCACTTACCAGAGACGTGCCTCTCATTCTTGCGGAGGAGGCTTTAAAGGTCAGCAAACACCCAACAATCCCAAGGACTAAAGTGCAAAACAGCTCAAGTAGTACCCATCTCCACCGTCCCTTTCTCCTCCCTCTGCCCCGGTCTCCTCCCTCTTTCGGTCTTGGAATCCTTCCTCCCTCCCTTCCCTCCGTGTCGCCCGCGCTCCGCCTACCGGATCGCAATTCCGCATCGCCCCGCCGCAGCCCCAGCCCCAGCCCCGGCCAGGCCCCCATGGCGAGGCGATCCGCCCCGCTCCTCCGCCGCCTGGTCTCCTCCGCGCCGCCCCTCCCGGGCCACGGCGGCGGCGCGCGCCGCACGGTCACCTACATGCCCCGCCCGGGCGATGGCACCCCGCGCCCCGTCACGCTCATCCCGGGCGACGGCATCGGACCCCTCGTCACCGGCGCCGTGGAGCAGGTCATGGAGGCCATGCACGCGCCCGTCTACTTCGAGTCCTACGACGTCCACGGCGACATGCCCGCCGTGCCGCCCGCCGTCATCGAATCCATCCGCCGCAACAAGGTCTGCCTCAAGGGCGGCCTCGCCACCCCCGTCGGCGGGGGCGTCTCCTCCCTCAACATGCAGCTCCGCAAGGAGCTCGACCTCTTCGCCTCCCTCGTCAACTGCGCCAACGTCCCCGGCCTGCCCACCAGGCACCAGAACGTCGACATCGTCGTCATCAGGGAGAACACCGAGGGCGAGTACTCGGGCCTCGAGCACGAGGTCGTCCCGGGGGTCGTCGAGAGCCTCAAGGTATGCCTGATCGTTCGCTCCCTGTTGTTTACTTACATGATTCACCTTCAGACCTTCACCTGTTCATTGGTTGACGCCTGATGTGCGTTTCTTGTTGTACATGGTATATGATTGGTGGATTTGGCATATCATAATTAGTTAGCTAGTACATGGTTAAGAGGAGAGTTTTCCATTGCAAAGTTGCCACTGTCAGATTAGATATATGATTTGTCTGTGATGAACTGATCTGTCAGTTGCTTATCAATCACAATACGTGTAAAATTGAGTTATCTGAATTTGTGACCATGATGATATTGATTACTAAGATGCTTTTAGAAATGTACTGTTTGCTTGATAGTTTATATGATCATTGCGGTCATTCATGCCTCGTAATGTTGAAATTGTGGGTAGATCCATGTAAAATTTGTCAAATGTGGAGGGCGAATCCTCAGTCTGATTCTGGCAAGAATCGTGCTCCAGTGATTGGCATGTGCTTTGATTGTCCAAACTTGTGGTGTAGCTTAGAAGGTCTTTTTAGTGAACAGAAACCAATTTAACTGAACTATTGGGTCGGTGTTTACCAGGTAAATGATTTGGCGGTATTGACTGTATTTGAGTAATTTCCTTGTTTTCCTCGTTTATTCTTTATTGAGAAGTTGTAATATTCATTTAACAATATGCATTTGCGCTTGACTTGGCGTCAAAACTCATTGCTGAATTTACAAATAGTCTAATAAGTACAAAAATCTGTAGGCCTTGAGGTTTGGTCAAACAATGTAGAATACACTGTCGTTATTTTGGTCAAACCATGATGTGACGTGCCATGAGGTTGGTATCATGGATTCTGGATGTATTTAACCCAGGAAATAATAGCCAATAGGTACTGCCGTCCCAAATAAACAGGTGGGTGAACTTGACATCTGTTGACCTATAGATTCATGTGTGTACGCTATATCAACAGAACATGAATATCATGAGGTTAGCTTGGTTTCCGTTATTTTCAAATAGACCAAGATCATATATGTGTTTATTTTCTTGCATTTATGTTTCCATGCAAGCCTATTATCAGTTCTGTCTTGAATGATGTGAGTTTGCTCAAAACATTATCAATGAAAACAATTGCTCGACTTGTGCTTTCCTTTTAAGTCTGTTTTGTTGCCTTTTTGTTACTCTTACTTATTGGGTTTAGGTGATCACGAAGTTTTGCTCCGAGAGGATTGCCAAATATGCCTTCGAGTATGCTTACCTTAACTACCGGAAGAAAGTCACAGCAGTGCATAAAGCAAACATCATGAAACTTGCTGATGGTTTGTTCTTGGAGTCTTGCCGTGAGATTGCTGCTAAATATCCAAGTATTGAGTATAATGAAATCATTGTTGACAACTGCTGCATGCAACTTGTTTCAAGGCCTGAGCAATTTGATGTTATGGTATGTATCTAATTATCCTGGTTTCTCAGATGCTCCTATTAAGTAAACCATTCCTTGGGGTTACTGCAGATTTTCTAACTTCTATCTTTCCATTCTTTTGATAGGTTACGCCTAACCTTTACGGCAATTTGGTTGCCAACACAGCTGCAGGTCTTGTTGGAGGAACAGGTGTCATGCCAGGAGGTAAGATTTCAGCATACTTCGTTTCTGTGGTCAGCTCATACTGCGAGTGGTTAATTGGATTAATTTAGGCGATTGCGAGAAATGCTGGTTAACACTTCCTGGTATT
>NC_057798.1:516223149-516289844 GCF_018294505.1 Triticum aestivum | reverse complement strand
GACATGCCTAGTGAGTTCTGAGTTGTAGTCGCACATGATTTTGACTCTCATCCGCTCTTTTGGAATGATTAATAAATTTTAAATTAAAACCGCCTCTTTTTTGTCTATATGAACTACATATAGGTTTATTCTTGTAAGCCAACATAAGTTTGAGGTTTATATTGATCCATGGATGCTGCATTGTGTTGCAGGTAATGTAGGTCAGGATCATGCCATCTTCGAGCAAGGTGCTTCTGCAGGAAATGTGGGAAATGACAATCTTGTAGAGCAGCAGAAAGCAAACCCTGTCGCCCTGCTCCTGTCGTCTGCTATGATGTTGAGGCATTTGCAGTTCCCGTCGTTCGCTGACCGTCTGGAAACTGCGGTGAAGCGGGTCATTGCAGATGGCAAGTACAGGACAAAGGATCTGGGCGGCACCAGCACCACCCAGGAAGTTACTGATGCAGTGATCGCTAATCTGGATTAGGTACCTGATGCACGCCTGAAGAATCGATTCTTTTGGAGGACTGGTTTAAAGGTCCCAACTCCTGAGTGCTATTTTTTCCGTACAGCATTAGATCGGCAATTATGTTTGAGAAATAATTGAGGAACCCACGAGGATTATTCTTCCCACTATACTTTGTAGCAAGGCAAAACACCTTGTGTTGCAGAGGGGATAGCTGGCTACCTTAAATTTAAACGGCATGTATTGAAAGTTTATTCTCAGTTCTTATTCGTGGTTATCACTCCCATGGAACCGGAAATCTGGTCCTCTTTTTCAGGAAAGGGAATCTGGTCTTCTAAATTGCAATGCATGTCACTGTCAGATTTTGTATGGTACTCGAGCTATAGCTCCCAAATCCTGTCCCCTGTTACTTGATCTTTATCTCTTTCTCCTCTATATTATACACAAACTATATACATTCTACAGCAATAGTTTGAACATAATTTGGTAATATTCATCAGTCATAATTCAAAATCAAAAACATGGTAGTCATCAAACAAAATACATGTGAAATAGTTCAGCAGTTTGATGACATTTCAAAGAAAACTACTCCCTCTGTCCCGTAATGTAAGACATTTTTTTGACACTACACTAGTGTCAAAAAGCATCTTATATTATATGCTCTGCTAGATCATTATCTAAGTTGCACGCTTGGCAGGAACAGAGCTAGAATGGTGATTTAACAATTATTATTATTATTAAATAAAATCATTATATAAGTTCAAAAGAATCATTATATGATGTAGTTATATTAGCGGTCTTTTCACATGTAGAACTCGGGAATAACTAAATCGAAACACACCAGCCGTTCCATGCCCTTTAGTTGTGTCACAGGAATGCACGGTCAGGGATGTTATAATTTTGCTACTCGTTTCAGCTTTCTGTGCACGACTGAAGAGGTTGAGCTGAGGCCAAGCCAATCAGTCCAGTCAACTTTGATTTACATCTTGCACATAACATGCAAAACCGGCAATAATAACAGAAACAAGCTAATAAGGTAGATAAACGCTATTCATTTCAAGTTCCAATGACCGGAAACAGATCTGATCAAGTCACCGAAGTATGGCGTTCATGTAGGTAAATCCCCACAAAAGAAAAATTAAATGTATCTAGGTAATAATGCGGCGTCCCTCGAGGTGTAGTGCATCCTACCGTAACAATTTACAGGAGAACCAAAAGCAATGCAACAACAACGGAACCTATATCCTGGACTTCCTACTGTTCTAGACCCAGAGATGGAATGGATTTGCTTGTATCTCGCAACACCAGACTTCGAATTAGCTCAAACTATGCATCGTATCGGCGACATGGTACTTGTATCAAACTGTTAGCCACTTGCTCCTCCAGGCAATCCACAGGGAATCAGCCGCGTGATTCCAAGAGCTCTCTCCGCGCAGTCTGTATCAGCGTGTGCATGAAAGAAGCAGCGTCACAGCACGAAGGGTTGGGAACGGAAGCGTGTGCCAGGAAAGGAAGTTTTCTCAATGATCTTCCGCTCAATCCCTGTGGGAGAATGGAAAAAAGATCACCACCATAAGCAGCATGTTGGTGTGGGTTACAGCAGATCGCTTAATCTACATGAAAAGGTAAGGCAACTGTAAACTTCATCACTTACGTCGCACAGTTCTGCACCTTCATGCAGTAATTTGGAGAGATGAAGTGTATGGGGTTCTGCAGCCTCAGGACAGTGCAACTTCTCTTGCAGGGTTGAATAGCTCAGAATGCAGGGCAAATCACCACCCTGTATTTGGAGAGGAATAATCCTTTAAAGATTGCGAGCTGGAAATTCTATACAGAAGTTCAAACAAACGCACTGTTTGAGGTCCCAAATCCAGGTTTGCTTAGAGAACGTGCCCCATGAGCAAAGCAGTCCCAAGCAACCTTCACGTGATGCTTAAGTGAAAAAAAAGGCAGCATTGCAGCAACCAAGTTGGCAAAAAGGAACAAATACCTGAGGATATGTAAGAATTCCTACTCGGAAGAGTTCATCTATGCATGATTTCAAAATCTCATAGCGTGCTTGAAGAGTAGGGGGTCCGACGTATGCCTTGATGTCTGCCCTGTCAACAAATGCAATATCTGCAAACCACATACGAGTTAGAATTTACTGATTTTAGGAATCAATACATGTCTACACGATGTCTAAGAAAGCTGCAGGCTGTTCACTTAACAGCCATAAAAAATAGAATGAATGTCCGCAATTACGCAATTTTATTAGCCCAAGAGACGTCAGTACTGAGCACAGTTGATATCTCATTGTCGATGGCACAAGATTATCTAAATTTAAATGTATCAATAATGTAGCATTAGTTACTTCAGAAAAGTATGAAAAGTGATGTTATAAACATAGACAGCTCCACAAACATAAACGTGCCTATTATGCAATTGATCTTCCCCTCATTGCGGTGATTCACTTGACCAACTAAAACACATACTAAATGTCCAAATTTGTCCAGATGTTGATCATATACAGCACCGTTGTTCCAAACGTGCAGATAATGAGATAATCATGCAAAAAATGTGGCAACTATGCACACAAAATGGCATGATGGGCCATTCAGGTCATAAAAGGAAAAAACTCAAAAAGGCGGAAAATCAATACCGATAGCTGTGGTGATATTTGATGTCGTCAAAATGATAACATTTGGCCAAGCCTTCAGTTTGTCCATTTGTGTTAGCAAGGCATTTACCACCTGAACATTACAGAGTGAAAGAAGACAGTGTAAACATTACCTGATAAAAGGTAGTATATGGCAAAGGAAAACTGATGAAAACTTTACCCTAATGGAGTCTGAAGGCTCAGAACCAGATATGGCAGCCTGTCTGGCAGCAGCAAGGCTTTCAACTTCATCTGCAATATCACGTGTTAAAATGCATAAACGCCATTGATAACATTAAGAGTTCAAATACAGCATGCTGCTAATCAAATTTATCTAAAGTCAAAAAGTTCAGTGAAAATTCTATAGGAGTGCCACAGTGCATTTCGCTAATCTGCAACTAGGAGATAATGCCTAGGGAATTAAATTGTGTTGGTTTCGATTTTAAGAACATTTTATGATCTATGTTCTCTCTATTCACACAAAGGACAAAATCCCATATGTCATGTAGCTCAATGGGGTTCATTATTCATTAGTATTGAGGCATTTCTGAAAGTAAAGAACACATTGGAATGAGAAGTCAGTTTAACAATGCATAGATAAGATGAAGGCATGGATTGAGCTAGTCAGATCATACGGAGATTGAACATCTAGTCATTTCACCAGTTTTGCCATGAACATACCGATCAATACAAATACCAGGTTGCTTTCTTCCTCCACCATCTCCTGAATCTTCTGGAAAAGTTTGGCTACCTAAAAAGGACAAATTATAGTATGTACATTGTAAGACGAAAATGAAGATGTATCTCCGATGGACAATTTTAGTGGGCTAAACAAACTACATACTGCAAAACGTGTCATTGATGGTGAATTTTCCACATCGTGCAAAATGACACAAAAACATAACAAAACTCAATTACCATGAGCTGATGATGTGATTTTAGCATGAACATATACATGATAATATTATTGATATAAGCACAAAAAGGCATACCAGTTTCCCACTTTCAGAAAACCACTTGCTGAACAATGAATGGGCATTGACTTCAATTAGTTGGCACATAGAATACCTGGTGAAAAAGAGAGTAATTAATAACACATTATTTATTAAAACATTAATCATGAATGTCATTAAGCAAGAACCTTGAATTGAAGCGAATAGAAAGCTTCTGAGCTAGTGCTTTACACAATGAAGTCTTTCCTGTTCCAGGTGGACCATGCAAAAGTACAATCCTGCAATTGTATGTAAAAAAGTACATAAACAATACAAAACAAAATAAATCATTATATTCCTAGAGAATAATTTATATAACTGAAAGTGCACATTTGCATGGGTTTCCGCTCTAGCCTACCCCAACTTGTTTGGGACTAAAGGCTTTGTCATTGTTGTTGTTGTTGTTGCACATTTGCATGGGTATTAAAAGGTAAGTAGTTCAGTTTCACGAAGCTCAGGCTTTTGCATCCAATTAGTATCCCTTGACAATTAAGCTGCAATTCTTTTTTGCAGTATTTTGCACATTCACCTTGATTAACTTCCCAACGAACAATATCCACCAATAGACTCAAGGAAGAACTGAAGAAGAGGAAGGAGACAATGGTCCACTGTCCAGATACAATTTCAGGAAGTACTCATGAACGTCATTGAAATGTATCAGAAGCTAACTGCAAATCCAACTACACAAAAAGGTACCCTAAAGTTCCATGGCAGTAATGACCAACTTTATTGTGGAATGAAAAACCAAAATATGCTACTTCTGATGACATGTGAAGCCTCCAAGTGCTTAACGATGTGAAAGATGCTTACCTGTTCCATGAAACAAGGCATGGGTCTACACCTCTTTCAGTAAATAGCAAAGCACTAGCAGCATATCTCAGCAACCTCTGCTTGAGACCCACTTCATATAGTAAGCTGCAAGCACATACAACATCACCAACAGAATAAAAAACACAGAAATTGTAACTGGTAAAGGATAATGAGATCAAACCAAACCTTTCCCATAATCCATCAAATTCTTTGGCAGGTAGAGCCCACTCATTGAAGCTAGAGAGTGTGTCATCTTCACTTGGTTCTTCACCTGGACCATCCTCATTCAACTGCAAGATAACTACATCAGTTTGAGCCTTGAGGTGTATGATAAATTTGAACCAAATGTTCACTTAGAACATGACATAAAGTAATCTATCTCTTGGAAAGAGGTCAGTAGTCTAATTTAGAAAATCACTCCGGTTGTTTCAAGAGAAAACAATGTGAAATTTTAAGTGAAAACAACAAAACACCGGTACCTCAGCAGCATTACAAAGATATTTTATGATGTGAAGATGAAACAATTCCAACAGGCACTTGCTCAAAGAAGAAAGATAGCCGGCAATAGCATGTAAACATACCCAAAGACCATCTGTGTTTTAAAAGGAACTACTCCCTCCGTTCCTAAATATTTGTCTTTTTAGAGATTTCAAATGGACTACCACATACGGATGTATATATACATATTTTAGAGTGTAGATTCACTCATTTTGCTCCGTATGTACTATGTAGTCATTTGTTGAAATCTCTAGAAAGACAAATGTTTAGGAACGGAGGGAGTAGAAGAGATTTAAGCAACAAAGATTTAATTGATTTAGACAGAAAAAATTTAGATGCATACCTGGAATACATGAACGACAGGTTTGACTTGCCAAAACAAAAGGATTTTGTGGTTCTCAATCAACTCATCTACATGAAAAGCGAGCATTCAGGAAGAGGTATGTACATAGATAACTGAGATCAAGAAAGCACACTTTCCAGCCTAAGTGAAACATCATACCAGTGTCACATATTTGGATCCTTTTGACATGTTCAAGAAGAAAAGAATTGTCTGGAGGTATCTGAACAGGACCATCAACATAGCTTAAACTTCGAGATTCTAACATCCTGATAAGAGAACGACTTGTAAATGTCAAGTATGAGCAATAACAAACATTAATGTCCTGCAAGAGAAGATAACCGTGCAAGTTCAATATATATGCTATGAGCTTAAACCAAGAAGCTGTCTTCAAGAAACTCTGTCAATTCCATGGCCTCGGATCTGATTAGCACTTTAATATGAAAGAAGCGATGATAAGATTTCTGGAATTGATTTGGTGAGTTATCCAGCCTCTCAATAAGCAATGATGAAGAGTTGAACACCATATTTTTTTGGAATGATTGGCTTATATATGTGTTTCCAGTGATCTTTTCTGACAGAACACTATATATGATAGGATTTTTTAACTTCATTTACAGCTTTTTCCATCATTTGTACAAGCAAATGGTGAACATAGTCATTTTTTAACTGATCGGGCTTATATCCATGTTACACAGCAGAAATCCCCACCTAGTTGCTAATCTGTTGTAAAACTTAAAAGTTATCTGGTATTTTTTCTCTAAAATACTAAACACCCTGCAATGCCTAATTGCCTATTACAAACAATTTAGTACTCCTAACTTTGCTAGTTGCCACGTCGACCTCCAATATGCTGCATCATGAGCGATTAGTGAACGAACATGTCTGTTAGTATTTCCTACTAAAACATGCCCAGCAAACTCCACTGCTAAATCACAGGATGATTGTTGACCACGTTCCCTAGAATCATGGCACATTTTCACTTTTCCAGTGCCAAACTACATCTAATCCAACCCGCAATTAGCAGCTCATGCATCCACGTGTCATCAAGCATGCAAACAACAGTAAAATATGCTCGAAACAAAGTGTAACTGGAACAGCACCGACCTCTCGACCGCTGCTCGGACGTCCTCGGCGCGAGACGTACTCGTGGCGTGCAGCAGCACCTCAACTGCAAGCGCAAAAGGAAAAAATCAACCCCGGCGAAACCAAATCGGGCATTCGCAGAGCACGGTTTAATCACGCGCCGCTAGGGCGAGGCCAGAAATGCGTGCGCGTCGCGGCGCCTACCTGAGACGAGGACCTTGTCGTCTGGCGGGGTGGGCGCGACTACGGCCTCCGCCGACGGCTGCGGCGAGGACGAGACCGCGGGAGGGGTGGCGGCGGCTGCAGGCTCCAGGGGTGGGCTGGAGGGGAAGGCGGGCAGGGCGGGATGAGAAGGGTGGGGGTCGAAGGAGATCTCCATGGGAGCGCTCATGGTGGCCAGGCTCCGCGAGGGAGCGGAATGGAGAAGGTTCTAGGGTTTTGGGTTTGGCGAGGGGAGGGGAAGGCGGAGCCGTGGAGGAATGGGGGTTTGGGGGAAGGAGAGACTATGAGAGTTGAGAGGAATTGGGTTTCCCGCGCTTGGGGTACCTTTAGGGTCAGCAGATGGGCTTCTATTTGATGGGCTCAATGGGCACCCATGTTTTTGACCAAATCCTCATCGACCCAGCAGTATGCATATGTGGTCTTTCCTATAGTTGCTCAAAAAACAAGTGTGGTCTTTTTTTTTCCGGGGTAGGTAAATGTGGTGGCGAATCCTATTTGACGCTGCAGGCGCCTGTATTTTTGCAAACGGGCGCCTGCAGCGTGTCAAGCTGGGCCGAGCCATTACGGTGTATTTAAATCCGCAATAAATAATTGAGCTTTGCAAATCGAACCCACCACCTCGCTCGCTGAGGTTCGACGTATTACCCACCCCGCTATGGAGCGGCATCTTCTCAGATTCAACTCTTTCATTCTTTTATACTTTCCTTTCTCTTTTTTTGGTTTTCATTTTCTGCTTCTTTTTTCTTTTTTGTTCTTCTTCCTGGTTTTCCTCCCTCCTTGACTTCCATTTTTATCTTCTCTTAAGTGCGTGAACATTTTTCAAATCAATGCAAAAAATGATTATTTTTTCCAAATGTGATGAACTTTTTTCAAAAATCGATGAACTTTTCTGAAATTCAGTGAACTTTTTTTCAAATTTGATGAACTTTTTGGAAATGCCATGAACTTTCCAAAATTTAGTGAACTTTTTTTTCAAAATCGATGAACTTTTTTCAAATATCTATGAAGTTCTTTCAAATTTTGATGAACAATTTTCAATTCTATGCGAATTATTTTTTTAAATTGATGAACTTTTTTCAAAATCACTGAACTTTTCTTGAATAGGGCAACGTTTTTTGCATGTTCGTGAACTTTTTCCGAAATCTGTGAAGTTTCATTTTTTTTTAAGATAATCATGTATGAGCGGCTACGATAGTTGTTAAAGTTTGAGCGCTAAATTTTGTCACTTGCAAGTACTCCCTCCGTCCGGAAATACTTGTCGAAGAAATGCATAAAAATGGATGTATCTAGAACTAAAATATGTCTAGATACATCCATTCTTCCGACAAGTATTTCTGGACGGAGGGAGTACATAGCCTAGTGGTTAGCCGAAAACTTGTAGGTAGTGTAGGTTGCGCGTTCAATCCATCGCGCAACTGTATTTTTTTTGTGCATTTTCATAACCATTTTGTGCGGTGCCCCTTCGTGGGCCAGCCCACTTGGCGCTCTAGCGGGCGCCACTTCTCCTAATCGGCTCTGAAGGCGCTGATTAGGAGCTCTCAAATGTGGTCTCTCGTATTTGACGCTCTCTATGTTAATTAAATAGAGAAAAATCACTAGTTAAGAGTTAACCCTCGCAAAGGCCACTCCCTACCTTCTTAGGTTCTTACTGCGTCACTTGTAATAACTTGAAAGTTTTTCCTTTTCTAGATTCACTTATTCAAAATGTTTTATCTTCTAAACTGTTTTCACTATTGGATTTCTCGTGTCGAGATCTTCAAAACTACTCCCTTCGTCCCATAATGTAAGACGTTTAGTGTCAAAAAATGTCTTACATTACGGGGCGAAGGGAGTAGATCCCAAGTTAATAGTTTTTGATAAAAAAAATGAGAGAGAGAAAATCAAAAAAGCCAAAAAAGAAATGAAAAAATCAGAAAAAAAAAGGAAAAAACCGAAGCTGAAAAAAAGGAAGAAAACAACAAAGCCTAGAAGCACTGTGCGGCTTTCGATTCTTCTTTTTAAGCACAAGTTGTGCTTCTCGTAGAAGCACATGTTGTGCTTTTCTTTTTATTCACGGGAAGCACGGTTGTGCTTTTCCTTTTCCAAGAAGCACAACTATGTTTATCATGAAAGCAAAATGTTGTGCTTCTGACGGAAGCAAATACGTGCTTCCATGAGCTCGCATAAGTAAATTTGTGCCTTCATGAGAAGCAAAATTATGCTTCCCAAATAACGGAAGGTCAAAAAAATATCTAAAACCCGAAAACGCGTATGGAAAATAAAAAACAAAAATCCATATGAAGGGTCCAGCATGTGGCGACGGTTGGACGCACCACTTGACACGCTCTCATACAAAAAAAGTGACCCTTGCAGGAACTCCACAAGGGGTAACCCTTAGTTAGTTGCTCCCTAGAATTGAGTCGGTT
The DNA here is from genome assembly GCF_018294505.1 of Triticum aestivum. Taxonomy (NCBI): domain Eukaryota; kingdom Viridiplantae; phylum Streptophyta; class Magnoliopsida; order Poales; family Poaceae; genus Triticum; species Triticum aestivum. The sequence continues at coordinate 516,280,408 of NC_057798.1, read as the reverse complement.
CAGTAGTGGGTTTCAAGTTGTTCGTTTGTGGACTGTTGTTCCAAACCCTATTTAGCATCTTTTGTAATTGTTACAATCCATTTGATAAACCAACGTACACCCCCTCTCCACCTTGCGCTCGACCCATTTATTTATTTTCTCTCTTTCGTGACAACAATTTTGTTTCATTCCCGCAATGCACGATCGCTCGTGAATGGACCAACCCACGTAAAGCGGTCCTTGTGTGCTTTTTCTGAATCTTTCCCAACCAATTTTGTGAAGCTTCTGGAAGATTCCAGCTGGTTTTAGGAAGCTTCTAGAAGCTTTTGACAGTTTTGGGGTTTTCTATTTAGGTTCTTTTGCCCTTTTCGCAAACTATTTTTTCTAAAATGTGTGAACTTTCTTTAATTTGTGAATTTTAAAAAATCAGTGGACCTTTTCAAATACAAGATAAAGTAAAATCCACAAATATTTTTTGAGTGCGTGAACTTTTTTCAAATCCCTCGAAACTTTCTTGAACTCAGTTATGAGTTCTCATTTGTAAATTTGTTTGTTAAATGCAAATAATATGGAGAAGTTTCTTCTGAAAAGAAAGGTATCATCACAATGCTCCATACGGCATGAATTGGGAGGAGGAGATTCAGTATGATCCAGATAAGAGGAAATTGTAAACATTATCGTACAATTTTGAAAGGTCTGGTAAGAAGAGAGTACTTGGTTAATGGACCTTGTTAGCCAAGAGATATCGATTTTTCATATTCAAGCTTTAAGGCTAAGAGGAGAAGGTTCAATCCTGAATGGTTTGATGATTATGGGAGCTGACTTTAATACGACAAATATAAGTTGAGTTACAACAAAGTTAGAGGACAAGGGTATGATGGTGCTAGCAACATGCGAGATGAGTTCAATGGTTTCAAATCATTGATGACGAGAGAAAAGTAGCACAACTTATTATGCTCATTGCTTTGCTCACCAAATTCAGTTAGTTGTTGCGGCTGTTGTAAGAAAGCACGAAGGGGTTAGTAATTTCTTCAGTATGATCTCTACCATGTTGAATGTTGTGATTTGTTTTGAAGGAAATATGCCCTAGAGGCAATAATAAAGTTATTATTTATTTCCTCATATCATGATAAATGTTTATTATTCATGCTAGAATTGTATTAACCGGAAACATGATACATGTGTGAATACATAGACAAACATATAGTCACTAGTATGCCTCTACTTGACTAGCTCATTAATCAAAGATGGTTATGTTTCCTAACCATAGACATGTGTTGTCATTTGATTAATGGGATCACATCATTAGGAGAATGATGTGATTGACATGACCCATTCCGTTAGCCTAGCACTTGATCGTTTAGTATATTGCTATTGCTTTCTTCATGACTTATACATGTTCCTGTAACTATGAGATTATGCAACTCCCGCTTACCGGAGGAACACTTTGGGTACTACCAAACGTCACAACGTAACTGGGTGATTATAAAGGAGTACTACAGGTGTCTCCGAAGGTACATGTTGAGTTGGCGTATTTCGAGATTAGGTTTTGTCACTCCGATTGTCGGAGAGGTATCTCTGGGCCCTCTCGGTAATGCACATCACTATAAGCCTTGCAAGCAATGTGACCAATGAGTTGGTTACGGGATGATGCATTACGTAACGAGTAAAGAGACTTGCCGGTAACGAGATTGAACTAGGTATTGGATACCGACGATCAAATCTCGAGCAAGTAACATACCGATGACAAAGGGAACAACGTATGTTGTTATGCGGTTTGACCGATAAAGATCTTCGTAGAATATGTAGGAACCAATATGGGCATCCAGGTTCCGCTATTGGTTATTGATCGAGAATAGTTCTAGGTCATGTCTACATAGTTCTCGAACCCGTAGGGTCCGCATGCTTAACGTTACGATGACAGTTTTATTATGAGTTTATAAGTTTTGATGTACCGAAGTTTGTTCGGAGTCCCGGATGTGATCACGGACATGACGAGGAGTCTCGAAATGGTCGAGACATAAAGATTGATATATTGGACGACTATATTTGGACACCGGAAGTGTTCCGGACGTTGTCGGAGAAAACCTGAGTGCCGAAGGGTTACCGGAACCCCCCGGGGAGAGATTGCCAGGGTGGGCCGCGCGCCCCCTCTCCCTCTAGTCCGAATTGGACTAGGAGGGGGGCGGCGCCCCCCTCTTTCCTCCCCCCCTCTTCCCCTTCCTTCCCCCTCCTAGTAGGAGTAGGAAAGGGGGAGTCCTACTCCTACTAGGAGGACTCCTCCTCCTTGGCGCGCCCACAAGGGCCAACCGGCCTCCCCCCTCCCCCCTTTATATACGGGGGCAGGGGGTCACCCCAGGAGACACAAGTTGATCTACGGATCGTTCCTTAGCCATGTGCGGTGCCCCCCTCCACCATATTCCACCTCGGTCATATCGTCGCGGAGTTTAGGCGAAGCCCTGCGCCGGTAGAACATCATCATCGTCACCACGCCGTCGTGCTGACGGAACTCATCCCCGAAGCTTTGCTGGATCGGAGCCCGAGGATCGTCATCGAGCTGAACGTGTGCTGAACTCGGAGGTGTCGTACGTTCGGTGCTTGGATCAGTCGGATCGTGAAGACGTACGACTACATCAACCGCGTTGTCATAACGCTTCCGCTTACGGTCTACGAGGGTACGTGGACAACACTCTCCCCTCTCGTTGCTATGTCATCACCATGATCTTGCGTGTACGTAGGAAATTTTTTGAAATTACTACGTCCCCAACAGTGTATCAGAGCCAGGTTTTATGTGTAGATGTCATATGCACGAGTAGAACACAAGTGAGTTGTGGGCGATACGAGTCATACTGCTTACCAGCATGTCATACTTTGGTTCGGCGGTATTGTGAGATGAAGCGGCCCGGACCGACATTACGCGTACGCTTACGCGAGACTGGTTTCACCGTTACGAGCACTCGTGCTTAAAGGTGGCTGGCGGGTGTCTGTCTCTCTCACTTTAGCTGAATCGAGTGTGGCTACGCCCGGTCCTTGCGAAGGTTAAAACAGCACTAACTTGACGAACTATCGTTGTGGTTTTGATGCGTAGGTAAGAACGGTTCTTGCTAAGCCCGTAGCAGCCACGTAAAACTTGCAACAACGAAGTAGAGGACGTCTAACTTGTTTTTGCAGGGCATGTTGTGATGTGATATGGTCAAGACGTGATGCTATATTTTATTGTATGAGATGATCATGTTTTGTAACCGAAGTTATCGGCAACTGGCAGGAGCCATATGGTTGTCGCTTTATTGTATGAAATGCAAACGCCCTGTAATTGCTTTACTTTATCACTAAGCGGTAGCGATAGTCGTAGAAGCAATAGATGGCGTAAACGACAATGATGCTACAATGAAGATCAAGGTGTCGCGCCGATGACGATGGTGATCACGACGGTGCTTCGGAGATGGAGATCACAAGCACAAAGATGATGATGGCCATATCATATCACTTATATTGATTGCATGTGATGTTAATCCTTTATGCATCTTATCTTGCTTTGATTGACAGTAGCATTTTAAGATGATCTCTCACTAAAATTATCAAGAAGTGTTCTCCCTGAGTATGCACCGTTGCCAAAGTTCATCGTGCCCAGACACCACGTGATGATCGGGTGTGATAAGCTCTACGTCCATCTACAACGGGTGCAAGCCAGTTTTGCACACGCAGAATACTCAGGTTAAACTTGACGAGCCTAGCATATGCAGATATGGCCTCGGAACACGGAGACCGAAAGGTCGAGCGTGAATCATATAGTAGATATGATCAACATAGTGATGTTCACCATTGAAAACTACTCCATCTCACGTGATGATCGGTTATGGTTTAGTTGATTTGGATCACGTGATCACTTAGATGACTAGAGAGATGTCTGTCTAAGTGGGAGTTCTTAAGTAATATGATTAAATGAACTTAAATTTATCATGAACTTAGTACCTGATAGTATTTTGTTTATCTATGTTTGTTGTAGATAGATGGCTCGTGCTGTTGTTCCGTTGAATTTTAATATGTTCCTAGAGAAAATTGTGTTGAAAAATGTTAGTAGCAATGATGCGGATTGGATCCGCGGTCTGAGGTTTATCCTCATTGCTGCACAGAAGAATTATGTCCTTAATGCACCGCTAGGTGACAGACCTATTGCAGGAGCAGATGCAGACGTTATGAATGTTTGGCTAGCTCAATATGATGACTACTTGATAGTTTTGTGCACCATGCTTTATGGCTTAGAATCGGGACTTCAAAGATGTTTTGAACATCATGGACCATATGAGATGTTCCAGGAATTGAAGTTAATATTTCAAGCAAATACCCGAGTTGAGAGATATGAAGTCTCCAACAAGTTCTATAGCTAAAAGATGGAGGAGAATCGCTCAACTAGTGAGCATGTGCTCAGATTGTCTGGATACTTCAATCGCTTGAATCAAGTGGGAGTTAATCTTCCAGATAAGATAGTGATTGACAGAATTCTCTAGTCACCATCACTAAGTTACTAGAACTTCGAGATGAACTATAGTATGCAAGGGATGACGAAAACGATTCCCGAGCTCTTTGTGATGTTGAAATCAACGAAGGTAGAAATCAAGAAAGAGCATCAAGTGTTGATGATTGACAAGACCACTAGTTTCAAGAAAAGGGCAAAGGGAAAGAAAGGGAACTTCAAGAAGAACAACAAGCAAGTTGCTGCTCAAGAGAAGAAACCCAAGTCTGGACCTAAGCCTGAAACTGAGTGCTTCTACTGCAAGCAGACTGGACACTGGAAGCGGAACTGCCCCAAGTATTTGGCGGATAAGAAGGATGGCAAGGTGAACAAAGGTATATGTGATATACATGTTATTGATGTGTACCTTACTAGAGCTCGCAGTAGCACCTGGGTATTTGATACTGGTTCTGTTGCTAACATTTGCAACTCGAAACAGGAACTACGGAATAAGCGAGCACTGGCCAAGGATGAGGTGACGATGCGCGTGGGAAATGGTTCCAAAGTCGACGTGATCGCGGTCGGCACGCTACCTCTACATCTACCTTCGGGATTAGTTTTAGACCTGAATAATTGTTATTTGGTGCCAGCGTTGAACATGAACATTATATCTGGATCTTGTTTGATGCGAGACGGTTATTCATTTAAATCAGAGAATAATGGTTGTTCTATTTATATGAGTAATATCTTTTATGGTCATGCACCCTTGAAGAGTGGTCTATTTTTTGAATCTCGATAGTAGTGATACACATATTCATAATGTTGAAGCCAAAAGATGCAGAGTTAATAATGATAGTGCAACTTATTTGTGGCACTGCCGTTTAGGTCATATCGGTGTAAAGCGCATGAAGAAACTCCATACTGATGGAATTTTGGAATCACTTGATTATGAATCACTTGGTACTTGCGAACCGTGCCTCATGGGCAAGATGACTAAAACACCGTTCTCCGGTACTATGGAGAGAGCAACAGATTTGTTGGAAATCATACATACAGATGTATGCGGTCCGATGAATGTTGAAGCTCGTGGCGGATATCGTTATTTTCTCACCTTCACAGATGATTTAAGCAGATATGGGTATATCTACTTAATGAAACACAAGTCTGAAACATTTGAAAAGTTCAAAGAATTTCAGAGTGAAGTGGAAAATCATCATAACAAGAAAATAAAATTCCTACGATCTGATCGTGGAGGAGAATATTTGAGTTACGAGTTTGGTTTACATTTGAAACAATGCAGAATAGTTTCGCAGCTCACGCCACTCGGAACACCACAACGAAATGGTGTGTCCGAACGTCGTAATCGTACTTTACTAGATATGGTGCAATCTATGATGTCTCTTACTGATTTACCGCTATCGTTCTGGGGTTATGCTTTAGAGACGGCCGCATTCACGTTAAATAGGGCACCATCAAAATCCGTTGAGACGACGCCTTATGAACTGTGGTTTGGCAAGAAACCAAAGTTGTCGTTTCTTAAAGTTTGGGGCTGTGATGCTTATGTGAAGAAACTTCAACTAGATAAGCTCGAACCTAAATCGGAGAAATGTGTCTTCATAGGATACCCAAAAGAAACAGTTGGGTATACCTTCTATCACAGATCCGAAGGCAAGACATTCGTTGCTAAGAATGGATCCTTTCTAGAGAAGGAGTTTCTCTCGAAAGAAGTGAGTGGGAGGAAAGTAGAACTTGATGAGGTAACTGTACCTGCTCCCTTATTGGAAAGTAGTTCATCACATGAATCGGTTCCTGTGACAACTACACCAATTAGTGAGGAAGCTAATGATATTGATCATAAAACTTCAGATCAAGTTTCTACTGAACTTCGAAGGTCTACTAGAGTAAGATCCGCACCAGAGTGGTACGGTAATTCTATTCTAGAAGTCATGTTACTTGACCATGACGAACCTACGAACTATGAGGAAGCGATGATGAGCCCAGATTCCGCAAAATGGCTAGAGGCCATGAAATCTGAGATGGGATCCATGTATGAGAACAAAGTATGGACTTTGGTTGACTTGCCCGATGATCGGCAGGCCATTGAGAACAAATGGATCTTTAAGAAGAAGACTGACGCTGATGGTAATGTAACTGTCTATAAAGCTCGACTTGTCGCAAAAGGTTTTCGACAAGTTCAAGGGGTTGACTATGATGAGACTTTCTCACCCGTAGCGATGCTTAAGTCTGTCCGAATCATGTTAGCCATTGCTGCATTTCATGATTATGAAATCTGGCAAATGGATGTCAAAACTGCATTCTTGAATGGATTTTTGGAAGAAGAGTTGTATATGATGTAGCCAGAAGGTTTTGTTGATCCAAAAGGTGCTAACAAAGTATGCAAGCTCCAGCGATCCATTTATGGACTGGTGCAAGCATCTCAGAGTTGGAATAAACGCTTTGATAGTGTGATCAAAGCATATGGTTTTATACAGACTTTTGGAGAAGCATGTATTTACAAGAAAGTGAGTGGGAGCTCTGTAGCATTTTTGATATTATATGTAGATGACATATTATTAATTGGAAATGATGCATAAAGGGATACTTGAATAAAAGTTTTTCAATGAAAGATCTAGGTGAAGCTGCTTACATATTGGGCATCAAGATCTATAGAGATAGATCAAGACGCTTAATAGGACTTTCACAAAGCACATACCTTGATAAAATTTTGAAAAAGTTCAAAATGGATCAGGCAAAGAAAGGGTTCTTGCCCATGCTTCAAGGTGTGAAGTTGAGTCAAACTCAATGCCCGACCACAGCAGAAGATAGAGAGAAAATGAAAGATGTTCCCTATGCTTCAGCCATAGGCTCTATCAATGCAATGCTGTGTACCAGACCTGACATATGCTTACAATAAGTTTGGCAGGGAGGTACCAAAGTAATCCAGGAGTGGATCACTAGACAGCGGCCAAGAACATCCTGAAATACCTGAAAAGGACTAAGGATATGTTTCTCGTATATGGAGGTGACAAAGAGCTAGTCGTAAATGGTTACGTCGATGCAAGCTTTGACACTGATCCAGACGATTCTAAGTCACAAACCGGATACGTGTTTTTATTAAACGGTGGAGCTGTAAGTTGGTGCAGTTCTAAACAAAGCGTCGTGGCGGGATCTACATGTGAAGCTAAGTACATAGCTGCTTCGGAAGCAGCAAATGAAGGAGTCTGGATGAAGGAGTTCATTACCGATCTAGGTGTCATACCTAGTGCATCGGGACCAATGAAGATCTTCTATGACAATACTGGTGCAATTGCTTTGGCAAAGGAATCCAGATTTCACAAGAGTACCAAGCACATCAAGAGACGCTTCAATTCCATTCGGGACCAAGTCCAAGTGGGAGACATGGAAATTTGCAAGATACATACGGATCTGAATGTAGCAGACCCATTGACTAAGCCTCTCTCACGAGCAAAACATGATCAGCACCAAGACTCCATGGGTGTTAGAATCATTACTATGTAATCTAGATTATTGACTCTAGTGCAAGTGGGATACTGAAGGAAATATGCCCTAGAGGCAATAATAAAGTTATTATTTATTTCCTCATATCATGATAAATGTTTATTATTCATGCTAGAATTGTATTAACCGGAAACATGATACATGTGTGAATACATAGACAAACATATAGTCACTAGTATGCCTCTACTTGACTAGCTCATTAATCAAAGATGGTTATGTTTCCTAACCATAGACATGTGTTGTCATTTGATTAATGGGATCACATCATTAGGAGAATGATGTGATTGACATGACCCATTCTGTTAGCCTAGCACTTGATCGTTTAGTATATTGCTATTGCTTTCTTCATGACTTATACATGTTCTTGTAACTATGAGATTATGCAACTCCCGTTTACCGGAGGAACACTTTGGGTACTACCAAACGTCACAACGTAACTGGGTGATTATAAAGGAGTACTACAGGTGTCTTCGAAGGTACATGTTGAGTTGGCGTATTTCGAGATTAGGTTTTGTCACTCCGATTGTCGGAGAGGTATCTCTGGGCCCTCTCGGTAATGCACATCACTATAAGCCTTGCAAGCAATGTGACCAATGAGTTGGTTACGGGATGATGCATTACGTAACGAGTAAAGAGACTTGCCGGTAACGAGATTGAATTAGGTATTGGATACCGACGATCAAATCTCGAGCAAGTAACATACCGATGACAAAGGGAACAACGTATGTTGTTATGCGATTTGACCGATAAAGATCTTCGTAGAATATGTAGGAACCAATATGGGCATCCAGGTTCCGCTATTGGTTATTGACGGAGAATAGTTCTAGGTCATGTCTACATAGTTCTCGAACCCGTAGGGTTCGCACGCTTAACGTTACGATGACAGTTTTATTATGAGTTTATAAGTTTTGATGTACCGAAGTTTGTTCGGAGTCTCGGATATGATCACGGACATGACGAGGAGTCTCAAAATAGTCGAGACATAAAGATTGATATATTGGACGACTATATTCGGACACCGGAAGTGTTCCGGACATTGTTGGAGAAAACCGGAGTGCCGTAGGGTTACCGGAACCCCCCGGGGAGAGATAATGGGCCACATGGGCCTTGGTGGAAAGAGAGAGGGGCGGCCAGGGTGGGCCGCGCGCCCCCTCTCCCTCTGGTCCTAATTGGACTAGGAGGGAGGGGGGCGGCGCCCCCCTCTTTCCTTCCCCCCTCTTCCCCTTCCTTCCCCCTCCTAGTAGGAGTAGGAAAGGGGGAGTCCTACTCCTACTAGGAGGAGGACTCTTCCTCCTTGGCGCGCCCACAAGGGCCGGCCGGCCTCCCCCCTCCCTCCTTTATATACGGGGGCAGGGGTGTTAGGGAACGTTGCAGAAAATTAAAAATTTTCCTACGGTTTCACCAAGATCCATCTATGAGTTCATCTAGCAACGAGTCATGGGAGAGTGATTGCATCTACATACCACTTGTAGATCGCGTGCGGAAGCGTTCAATGGAACGGGGATGATGGAGTCGTACTCGCCGTGATTCAGATCACCGATGACCTAGTGTTGAACGGACAGCACCTCCGCGTTCAACACACGTACGGAGCGGATGACGTCTCCTCCTTCTTGATCCAGCAAGGGGGAAGGAGAGGTTGATGATGATCCAGCAGCACGACGGCGTGATGGTGGATGCAGCAGAACTCCGGCAGGGCTTCGCTAAGCAACTACGGGAGGAGGAGGAGGTGTTGCAGGGAGGATGGAGGCGCCAGGGCTTATCAGGTGCGGCTGCCCCTCCCTCCCCTCCCTTTATATAGGGGCAAGGGAGGGGGGGGCGCAGCCTTGCCCCTTCCTCCAAGGAAGGGGTGCGGCCAAGAGGGGGGGGGAGGAGTCCATCCTCCCCAAGGCACCTCGGAGGTGCCTTCCCCCTTTAGGACTCTCCCCTCCCCAAGTCTCCTTGGCGCATGGGCCTCTTGGGGCTGGTGCCCTTGGCCCACATAGGCCAAGGCGCACCCCCTACAGCCCATGTGGCCCCCGGGGCAGGTGGACCCCCGGACCCCTTTCGGCACTCTCGGTACAATACCGATAAAGTGCGAAACTTTTCCGGCTACCAAAATAAGACTTCCTATATATAAATCTTTACCTCCGGACCATTCCGGAACTCCTCGTGACGTCTGGGATCTCATCCGGGACTCTGAACAACATTCGTTTGCTGCATACTCATATTCATACAACCCTAGCGTCACCGAACCTTAAGTGTGTAGACCCTGCGGGCTCGGGAGACATGCAGACATGACCGAGACGGCTCTCGGGCAATAACCAACAGCGGGATCTGGATACCCATGTTGGCTCCCACATGCTCCTTGATGATCTCATCGGTTGAACCACGATGTCGAGGATTCAAACAACCCCGTATACAATTCCCTTTGTCAGTCGGTATTTTACTTGCCCGAGATTCGATCGTCGGTATCCCAATACCTCGTTCAATCTCGTTACCGGCAAGTCACTTTACTCGTACCGTAATGCATGATCCCGTGACCAAACACTTGGTCACTTTGAGCTCATTATGATGATGCACTACCGAGTGGGCCCAGTGATACCTCTACGTCATACGGAGTGAAAAATCCCAGTCTCGATCTGTGTCAACCCAACAGACACTTCCGGAGATACCTGTAATGCACCTTTATAGTCACCCAGTTACGTTGTGACGTTTGGTACACCCAAAGCACTCCTATGGTATCCGGGAGTTACACGATCTCATGGTCTAAGGAAGAGATACTTGACATTGGAAAGCTCTAGCAAAACGAACTACACGATCTTGTGCTATGCTTAGGATTGGGTCTTGTCCATCACGTCATTCTCCTAATGACGTGATCCCGTTGTCAATGACATCTAATGTCCATAGTCGGGAAACCATGACTATCTGTTGACCAACGAGCTAGTCAACTAGAGGCTTACTTGGGACGTATTGTGGTCTATGTATTCACACGTGTATTACGATTTCTGGATAATACAATTATAGCATGAATAAAAGACAATTATCATGAACAAGGAAATATAATAATAATCCTTTTATTATTGCCTCTAGGGCATATTTCCAACAGTCTCCCACTTGCACTAGAGTCAATAATCTAGTTACATTGTGATGAATCGAACACCCATAGAGTTCTGGTGTTGATCATGTTTTGCTCGCGAGAGAGGTTTAGTCAACGGATCTGCGACATTCAGATCCGTATGTACTTTGCAAATATCTATGTCTCCATCTTGAACATTTTTACGGATGGAGTTGAAGCGACGCTTGATGTGCCTAGTCTTCTTGTGAAACCTGGGCTCCTTGGCAAGGGCAATAGCTCCAGTGTTGTCACAGAAGAGTTTGATCGGCCCCAACGCATTGGGTATGACTACTAGGTCGGTGATGAACTCCTTCACCCAAATTGCTTCATGCGCTGCCTCCGAGGCTGCCATGTACTCCGCTTCACATGTAGATCCCGCCACGACGCTCTGCTTGCAGCTGCACCAGCTTACTGCTCCACCATTCAACATATACACGTATCCGGTTTGTGACTTAGAGTCATCCAGATCTATGTTGAAGCTAGCGTCGACGTAACCCTTTACGACAAGCTCTTCGTCACCTCCATAAACGAGAAACATGTCCTTTGTCCTTTTCAGGTACTTCAGGATATTCTTGACCGCTGTCCAGTGTTCCTTGCCGGGATTACTTTGGTACCTTCCTACCAAACTTACGGCAAGGTTTACATCAGGTCTGGTACACAGCATGGCATACATAATAGATCCTATGGCTGAGGCATAGGGGATGACGCTCATCTCTTCTTTATCTTTTGCCGTGGTCGGGCATTGAGCCAAGCTCAATCTCACACCTTGCAGTACAGGCAAGAACCCTTTCTTGGACTGATCAATTTTGAACTTCTTCAAAATCTTATCAAGGTATGTGCTTTGTGAAAGACCTATGAGGCGTCTTGATCTATCCCTATAGATCTTGATGCCTAATATGTAAGCAGCTTCTCCAAGGTCCTTCATTGAAAAACACTTATTCAAGTAGGCCTTAATGCTGTCCAAGAATTCTATATCATTTCCCATCAAAAGTATGTCATCTACATATAATATGAGAAATGCTACAGAGCTCCCACTCACTTTCTTGTAAACGCAGGCTTCTCCATAAGTCTGCATAAACCCAAACGCTTTGATCATCTCATCAAAGCGAATGTTCCAACTCCGAGATGCTTGCACCAGCCCATAAATGGATCGCTGGAGCTTGCACACTTTGTTAGCATTCTTAGGATCGACAAAACCTTCCGGCTGCATCATATACAACTCTTCCTTAAGATAGCCGTTAAGGAATGCCGTTTTGACGTCCATCTGCCATATCTCATAATCATAGTATGCGGCAATTGCTAACATGATTCGGACGGACTTCAGCTTCGCTACGGGAGAGAAAGTCTCATCGTAGTCAACCCCTTGAACTTGTCGATAACCCTTAGCGACAAGTCGAGCTTTATAGATGGTAATATTACCATCCGTGTCAGTCTTCTTCTTAAAGATCCATTTGTTTTCTATCGCTCGCCGATCATCGGGCAAGTCAGTCAAAGTCCATACTTTGTTTTCATACATGGATTCTATCTCGGATTTCATGGCTTCTAGCCATTTGTTGGAATCTGGGCCCGCCATCGCTTCTTCATAGTTCGAAGGTTCACCGTTGTCCAACAACATGATTTCCAGGACAGGGTTGCCATACCACTCTGGTGTTGAACGTGTCCTTGTGGACCTACGAAGTTCAGTAGCAACTTGATCAGAAGTACCTTGATCATCATCATTAATTTCCTCTCCAGTCGGTGTAGGCACCACAGGAACGTTTTCCTGAGCTGTTCTACTTTCCGGTTCAAGAGGTAGTACTTCATCGAGTTCTACTTTCCTCCCACTTACTCCTTTCGAGAGAAACTCTTTTTCCAGAAAGGATCCGTTCTTGGCAACAGAGATCTTTCCCTCGGATCTTAAGTAGAAGGTATACCCGATGGTTTCCTTAGGGTATCCTATGAAGACGCATTTTTCCGACTTGGGTTCGAGTTTTTCAGGTTGAAGTTTCTTGACATAAGCATCGCATCCCCAAACTTTTAGAAACGACAGCTTAGGTTTCTCCCCAAACCATAATTCATACGGTGTCATCTCAACGGATTTAGATGGTGCCCTATTTAAAGTGAATGTAGCTGTCTCTAGAGCGTATCCCCAAAATGATAGCGGTAAATCGGTAAGAGACATCATAGATCGCACCATATCCAATAGAGTGCGATTACGACGTTCGGACACACCGTTACGCTGAGGTGTTCCAGGCAGCGTGAGTTGTGAAACGATTCCACATTTTCTTAAGTGTGTACCAAATTCATGACTTAAATATTCTCCTCCACGATCCGATTGCAAGAACTTTATCTTTCGGTCACGTTGATTCTCTACTTCATTCTGAAATTCCTTGAACTTTTCGAAGGTCTCAGACTTGTGTTTCATCAAGTAGACATACCCATATCTACTCAAGTCATCAGTGAGAGTGAGAACATAATGATATCCTCCGCGAGTCTCAACGCTCATTGGACCACACACATCAGTATGATGATTTCCAATAAGTTGGTTGCTCGCTCCATTGTTCCGGAGAACGGAGTCTTGGTCATTTTGCCCATGAGGCATGGTTCGCATGTGTCAAATGATTCATAATTGAGAGACTCTAAAAGTCCATCAGCATGGAGCTTCTTCATGCGCTTGACACCAATGTGACCAAGGCGGCAGTGCCACAAGTATGTGGGACTATCGTTATCAACTTTACATCTTTTGGTATTCACACTATGAATATGTGTAGTATTACGTTCGAGATTCATTAAGAATAAACCATTGACCATCGGGGCATGACCATAAAACATATCTCTCATATAAATAGAACAACCATTATTCTCGGATTTAAATGAGTAGCCATCTCGCATCAAACGAGATCCAGATACAATGTTCATGCTCAAACTTGGCACTAAATAACAATTATTGAGGTTTAAAACTAATCCCGTAGGTAAATGTAGAGGTAGCGTGCCGACGGCGATCACATCGACCTTGGAACCATTCCCGACGCGCTTCGTCACCTCGTCCTTCGCTAGTCTCCGCTTATTCCGCAGCTCCTGCTGTGAGTTACAAATATGAGCAACGGCACCGGTATCAAATACCCAGGAGTTACTACGAGTACTGGTAAGGTACACATCAATTACATGTATATCAAATATACCTTTAGTGTTGCCGGCCTTCTTGTCCGCTAAGTATTTGGGGCAGTTCCGCTTCCAGTGACCCTTCCCCTTGCAATAGAAGCACTCAGTCTCAGGCTTGGGTCCATTCTTTGACTTCTTCCCGGCAACTGGCTTACCGGGCGCGGCAACATCTTTGCCGTCCTTTTTGAAGTTCTTCTTACCCTTGCCCTTCTTGAACTTAGTGGTCTTATTAACCATCAACAATTGATGTTCTTTCTTGATTTCAACCTCTGCTGACTTCAGCATTGAGAATACTTCAGGAATGGTCTTCACCATCCCCTGCATATTGTAGTTCAACACAAAGCTCTTGTAGCTCGGTGGGAGCGACTGAAGGATTCTGTCAATGACCGCCTCTTCCGGGAGATTGATCTCCAACTAGGACAGGCGGTTGTGCAACCCAGACATTTTGAGTATGTGCTCACTGACAGAACTGTTTTCCTCCATCTTACAACTATAGAACTTGTCAGAGACTTCATATCTCTCGACCCGGGCATGAGCTTGGAAAACCATTTTCAGCTCCTCGGACATCTCATATGCTCCGTGCTTCTCAAAACGCTTTTGGAGCCCCGGTTCTAAGCTGTAAAGCATACCGCACTGAACGAGGGAGTAATCATCAGCACGTGATTGCCAAGTGTTCATAACGTCTTGGTTCTCTGGGATGGGTGCTTCACCTAGCGGTGCATCTAGGACATAATCTTTCTTGGCTGCTATGAGGATGATCCTCAGGTTCCGGACCCAGTCCGAATAGTTGCTGCCATCATCTTTCAGCTTGGTTTTCTCTAGGAACGCGTTGAAGTTCATGTTGACATGAGCATTGGCCATTTGATCTACAAGACATATATTGCAAAAGTTTTAGACTAAGTTCATGATAATTAAGTTCATCTAATCAAATTATTTAATGAACTCCCACTCAGATTAGACATCCCTCTAGTCATCTAAGTGTTACACGATCTGAGTCGACTAGGCCGTGTCCGATCATCACGTGAGATGGACTAGTCATCATCGGTGAACATCTCCATGTTGATCGTATCTTCCATACGACTCATGTTCGACCTTTCGGTCTCTGTGTTCCGAGGCCATGTCTGTACATGCTAGGCTCGTCAAGTTAACCCTAAGTGTTCTGCATGTGTAAATCTGTCTTACACCCGTTGTATGTGAACGTAAGGATCTATCACACCCGATCATCACATGGTGCTTCGAAACGATGAACTTTAGCAACGGTGCATAGTTAGGGGGAACACTTTCTTGAAATTATTATAAGGGATCATCTTATTTACTACCGTCGTTCTAAGTAAACAAGATGCATAAAACATAATAAACATCACATGCAATTATATAGTAGTGACATGATATGGCCAATATCATATAGCTCCTTCGATCTCCATCTTTGGGGCTCCATGATCATCTTCGTCACCGGCATGACACCATGACCTCCATCATCATAATCTCCATCATTGTGTCTTCATGAAGTTGTCATGCCAACGACTACTTCTACTTCTATGACTAACATGTTTAGCAATAAAGTAAAGTAGTTTACATGGCGTTCTTCAATGACACGCAGGTCATACAAAAAATAAAGACAACTCCTATGGCTCCTGCCGGTTGTCATACTCATCGACATGCAAGTCGTGATTCCTATTACAAGAACATGATCTCATACATCACAATATATCATTCATCATGCATCACAACTTCTGGCCATATCACATCACATGACAATTGCTGCAAAAACAAGTTAGACGTCCTCTAATTGTTGTTGCATCTTTTACGTGGCTGCAATTGGGTTCTAGCAAGAACGTTTTCTTACCTACGAATAACCACAACGTGATTTTGTCAACTTCTATTTACCCTTCATAAGGACCCTTTTCATCTAATCTGCTCCAACTAAAGTAGGAGAGACAGACACCCGCTAGCCACCTTATGCAACTAGTGCATGTCAGTCGGTGGAACCTGTCTCACGTAAGCGTACGTGTAAGGTCGGTCCGGGCCGCTTCATCCCACAATACCGCTGAAGCAAGAAAAGACTAGTAGTGGCAAGCAAGTTGACAAGATCTACGCCCACAACAAAATTGTGTTCTACTCGTGCAATAGAGAACTACGCATAGACCTAGCTCATGATGCCACTGTTGGGGAACATTGCAGAAAATTAAAAATTTTCCTACGGTTTCACCAAGATCCATCTATGAGTTCATCTAGAAACGAGTCATGGGAGAGTGATTGCATCTACATACCACTTGTAGATCGCGTGCGGAAGCGTTCAATGGAACGGGGATGATGGAGTCGTACTCGCCATGATTCAGATCACCGATGACCTAGTGCTGAACGGACAGCACCTCCGCGTTCAACACACGTACGGAGCGGATGACGTCTCCTCCTTCTTGATCCAGCAAGGGGGAAGGAGAGGTTGATGATGATCCAGCAGCACGACGGCGTGATGGTGGATGCAGCAGAACTCCGGCAGGGCTTCGCTAAGCAACTACGGGAGGAGCAGGAGGTGTTGCAGGGAGGATGGAGGCGCCAGGGCTTATCAGGTGCGGCTGCCCCTCCCTCCCCTCCCTTTATATAGGGGCAAGGGAGAGGGGGGGGCGGTGCAGCCTTGCCCCTTCCTCCAAGGAAGGGGTGCGGCCAAGAGGGGGGGAGGAGTCCATCCTCCCCAAGGCACCTCGGAGGTGCCTTCCCCCTTTAGGACTCTCCCCTCCCCAAGTCTCCTTGGCGCATGGGCCTCTTGGGGCTGGTGCCCTTGGCCCACGGGGGCAGGGGTGTTGGGGAACGTTGCAGAAAATTAAAATTTTTCCTACGGTTTCACCAAGATCCATCTATGAGTTCATCTAGCAACGAGTCATGGGAGAGTGATTGCATCTACATACCACTTGTAGATCGCGTGCGGAAGCGTTCAATGGAACGGGGATGATGGAGTCGTACTCGCCGTGATTCAGATCACCGATGACCTAGTGTTGAACGGACAGCACCTCCGCGTTCAAAACACGTACGGAGCGGATGACGTCTCCTCCTTCTTGATCCAGCAAGGGGGAAGGAGAGGTTGATGATGATCCAGCAGCACGACAGCGTGATGGTGGATGCAGCAGAACTCCGGCAGGGCTTCGCTAAGCAACTACGGGAGGAGGAGGAGGTGTTGCAGGGAGGATGGAGGCGCCAGGGCTTATCAGGTGCGGCTGCCCCTCCCTCTCCTCCCTTTATATAGGGGCAAGGGAGGGGGGGGCAGCCTTGCCCCTTCCTCCAAGGAAGGGGTGCGGCCAAGAGGGGGGGAGGAGTCCATCCTCCCCAAGGCACCTCGGAGGTGCCTTCCCCCTTTAGGACTCTCCCCTCCCCAAGTCTCCTTGGCGCATGGGCCTCTTGGGGCTGGTGCCCTTGGCCCACATAGGCCAAGGCGCACCCCCTACAGCCCATGTGCCCCCCCGGGGCAGGTGGACCCCCCGGTGGACCCCCGGACCCCTTTCGGCACTCCCGGTACAATACCGATAAAGTGCGAAACTTTTCCGGCGACCAAAATAAGACTTCCTATATATAAATCTTTACCTCCGGACCATTCCGGAACTCCACGTGACGTCCGGGATCTCATCTGGGACTCCGAACAACATTCGGTTTGCTGCATACTCATATTCATACAACCCTAGCGTCACCGAACCTTAAGTGTGTAGACCCTACGGGCTCGGGAGACATGCAGACATGACCGAGACGGCTCTCGGGCAATAACCAACAGCGGGATCTGGATACCCATGTTGGCTCCCACATGCTCCTCGATGATCTCATCGGTTGAACCACGATGTCGAGGATTCAAACAACCCCGTATACAATTCCCTTTGTTAATCGGTATTTTACTTGCCCGAGATTCGATCGTCGGTATCCCAATACCTCGTTCAATCTCGTTACCGGCAAGTCACTTTACTCGTACCGTAATGCATGATCCCGTGACCAAACACTTGGTCACTTTGAGCTCATTATGATGATGCACTACCGAGTGGGCCCAGTGATACCTCTACGTCATACGGAGTGACAAATCCCAGTCTCGATCCATGTCAACCCAACAGACACTTTCAGAGATACCTGTAATGCACCTTTATAGTCACCCAGTTACGTTGTGACGTTTGGTACATCCAAAGCACTCCTACGGTATCCGGGAGTTACACGATCTCATGGTCTAAGGAAGAGATACTTGACATTGGAAAGCTCTAGCAAAACGAACTACACGATCTTGTGCTATGCTTAGGATTGGGTCTTGTCCATCACGTCATTCTCCTAATGATGTGATCCCGTTGTCAATGACATCTAATGTCCATAGTCAGGAAACCATGACTATCCGTTGACCAACGAGCTAGTCAACTAGAGGCTTATGAGGGACGTATTGTGGTCTATGTATTCACACGTGTATTACGATTTCCGGATAATACAATTATAGCATGAATAAAAGACAATTATCATGAACAAGGAAATATAATAATAATCCTTTTATTATTGCCTCTAGGGCATATTTCCAACAAGGGGGGCACCCCAGGAGACACAAGTTGATCTACGGATCGTTCCTTAGCTGTGTGTGGTGCCCCCCTCCACCATATTCCACCTCGGTCATATCGTCGCGGAGTTTAGGCGAAGCCCTGCGCCGGTAGAACATCATCATCGTCACCACGCCGTCGTGCTGACGGAACTCATCCCCGAAGCTTTGCTGGATCGGAGCCCGGGGATCGTCATCGAGCTGAACGTGTGCTGAACTCGGAGGTGCCGTACGTTCGGTGCTTGGATCGGTCGGATCGTGAAGACGTATGACTACATCAACCGCGTTGTCATAATGCTTCCGCTTACGGTCTACGAGGGTACGTGGACAACACTCTCCCCTCTCGTTGCTATGTCATCACCATGATCTTGCGTGTACGTAGGATTTTTTTTGAAATTACTACGTCCCCAACATGTTTTTCCAAACAAAGGGACATGATTACAGATGTAAATCTTGAAGAAAATGAGCAAGGCATTAGGGTGCAGGCAACTTACAACGGGAACATGTTTGAATCAAGAGCAATGCCTACAAAGATCCAGGGACACTCATCGGGGTTCTCATGCTAAAACATTTAAGAGTTCGGTTGCCATGTTCGAGCCGATTATTAAAGTTCTTGAAATTGTCAAAGAAGAAGACACCGGTCGAACAAATAGAGACCAAGCAAATGATCTTCTAGTGTGTTTTCAATGTTTTGAGTTTGGCTTCTTTTTGCATCTCATGTTGACAGTCCTCACTACTACCAACACGTTGTCATTAGCATTGCAACGGAAGGATCAAGACACAGAAATGCCATGAAATGTGTCAAGTCAACAAGAGTTGTTTTGAATGAACTTAGAGAAGATGGATGGGAATCTATGCTAAGTGAAGTCCATGCGTTTTGTGAGAAACATGGTACTGGAGAGTTGGACATGGAAGAAGCATATGTTAATCCAAAAAAAGAGAAGGGAGGTAACCGGAATTACTAACAAATATCACTATAAAGTTGATTGCTTCAATGATGTTTTTGATTGGCTAGTTCAGGAGCTTGATAGTATCAGTGAGACATCCCCTAATGCTTTTTTGGTCAGCGTCTTTGAGTCCACGAGACTCATTTAATGGTTTCAATTTGGGAAATCTTATGATCCTGGCTAACATATACCCTCAAGATTCTGATTTTGGGGATTTTAGGCATCTTGATAATGATCTATGGCTCTATTGCTGATGTGTACATAGATAATAGTTGTTCCAGCATAGCAACAATCATCGAGCTTTAAAAAAATGGTGCGGATAAATAGGCTATGTATCCTTTGTTTTATCGGTTGTTGAAACTAGTGATTGTGTTGCCTATTTTGCTACCTCTACAGTTGAGAGGTGCTTTCATTACTGAAATAGGTCAAAACTTACTCGCACAATTGCCTCAATGATGATAGCTTGAGTGATGATGCTATTTGTTATGTGAAGAAAGAAGAAATGAAAAAAGTCAGCAGTGATCAAGTGGATGACTATTTCAAGGCTCGGAGGAAAAGAATATACTAAAGGTAAAATTTAAAATTTTAGCAAATTTAAGTACTTTGATTTGGGCATTTTACTATGTTCTATTTTAAAATTAAATTTTATTTTTTTATTTTGTAGGTTACTGAACCTTAATGCCTAATGACGTGTTTTGGAATTTGAGAGTGCAAGACTTCTTTTCAAGTAATTATGTCCTTTTCTTGTAGCATTATATTAAGTAGTTTGGTTGTTGCATTTTGTTTTTATAAATCGATTTCTATTATGTTAGGTAATCCATGTTACAATTTGTGAAACACGCCTTTATTTAATGTATTGTTATTTGGTAATATTATGCCATAGTTAAGTGGTGCATCGGGGTAGCATGAGCTCCAGCTCCGCCCCTGATCGTGGCTTAGTTTTTTTCATGGATTTGCTATTCCTCAGACAACAAAGGATAAAATTTGTATCGTTCAATTTCTGGAGACATACAACGCAGAGCTCCGAGGTCGAGATGGGGGTGAAGCGTCATGCGGCGGCATCTCTGGCAAGGCCAATCCGGGACGGTGTCGCTTGTGCAGGCGAGGGTGAGGTTTGGGTGGGAGAACTTTTTATTTTGACTGCTGCTAGGATTGACGGCAACCGAGTTCGAGATAGGGACACCATGATTGACCATGGTGCCCCCTGCGCGGGCTCACTGTGACCACGTGTGATACGACGTGGGTGTGTGAGGAGAGAAACAACTGGAGAAGAAACAAGATGAGCCAACCGTTGGATTGAAGTTGAATAATCCAATGGCTCGGGCCTATCGACTGAAACCCCTATTATAATGGAATAAAACTATTTTCATATCGCAATAATAATAATAAATAGGTGGTATGTTGCCTTTTTTAGATGAGGTGGTATCTTGACCTGACTGAATGTTATCCGAATGAGCGCTATCACAAGATGCCGCAACCCTTGGACTACTTTACCTAAAAATATGGGCGCTCATAGGCGCTGGTGCGCCGGCCCAAATTTGGGCCGGTCGCACCATAGACGTTGGATGCGAGCCGCCCGGGCCGTTCGATCCAAAAAAACGATTCATCCCTATCCCTATCTTCTTCTTCCTCGTGCGTGCCGAGCCTCCTCTCACATCCTGTTGAAGAACCGCGCCGCCCCCCGCGTTCTTCGCGCTCGTCGCCCGCCCCTGCGCTAGTCGCTTGCCTCCGCGCTCGTCGCTCCTGGTCGCCACGCTCATCGCTCGCCGCCGTGCTCGTTGCGCTCGTCGCTCCTGGTCGCCGCCTATTGTAGCAAAAATGCGTCGCCGTCGCCGTAGTCGTCGCCGGTTGTAGCTCGCCGTGAAGGATCGCAACAAATTGAGTCGCTGGTTGTAGCAAACAACGCCGCTGGTTCCGGCAAAAATGACATCATCGCAGGTTCCAGCATTTTGGTTGAAGCTTCCTCTCTGATAGAAGCTTTTTCATCTGCGGGATGAAGCTTTTTTTTAAACGGCTACAACTTTTCATGTGTTCCTAAAAACTGATTGAAACTTTTGTAGTGGCTGGCTGAAGATTTTCAATCTCTGGTAGAAGCTTTTTCATCTGCGGAATGAAGCTATTGATGCTCGTTGAACGGAATTACGTCGACAACGCCCACCAGTCAATCAACACCGTTGAATGGATGTAGCAAAAAACCTCGCCGGTCGTAGGAAAACACGACTGTAGCAAAATCGCCATCGTCGCCGTCGCGAGGTTACAACTCCACCTTGATGAATGTAGCAAAAATCTTCGCCGGTAGTAGCAAAAACCGATTACGGTTGCAGCAAATCGCCGTGCCGCCGTTGCGAGGTTCAGCTCCGCCTTGATGGATGTAGCAAAAAACTTCGTCGGTAGT
This sequence comes from Triticum aestivum, assembly GCF_018294505.1. Lineage (NCBI taxonomy): Eukaryota > Viridiplantae > Streptophyta > Magnoliopsida > Poales > Poaceae > Triticum > Triticum aestivum. Next base: position 516,258,331 of record NC_057798.1, on the reverse strand, counting down.
AGCAAAAACAAACTATGGTTGAAACTTTAATATATACTGTTGAAACATCTATGTCAATAGTTGCAATTCTTTTCCACTTGCGCGGTGTCGGCCGTCGCTCGTCGCACCGCTTGGCTTGCAGGTCGCAGCATCTGGTCCTGGCCCCCATCACGCACGGCTATGGGGACGAGTTTGCAGCAAAAAGCAGGGGCAAGCCCAGTTCAATTCAAGGGTATTCAAGTATTCAGTTGAATACCCATTATATTTGCCAAGAAAATATGTATATATAATGTATACCATGTGTATGTATGGGGAAAAATGAAAAGGATACAGGACAACAGGCTAGCTAACGATTTCAACCCAAAAACGAAGACTAGCCCACACCCCGACATGGCCCAAGTGGCCCCAATCGCTGTAGCACGCAGGGCCTGATGCACGAGCCACAGATCCATCGATAGGATAGCGCACAAGAAACCGACGCCTCCCATCCCCAATTCTGTTCGCACTCAAAGCGGTAGGGCACGGCTGCTGGGCTGGTCGCCATCGCCTGATCGCACGCACGCAAGGCGGCACAGGCAGGCGGGATGCGCGACCCAGGCATCCGACGGCAGCCATCTGTTGGTCTTTCTTGTCTCGATCCATCCTTAATCCATCTCTACAGTCGACATTAGTGGGCATTGCATTGCCGCATCGAAGGCTCGCTCGATCTGATAAATAATTCGATGCATTTGGGTAGATAATTCGAGATGTTCGTGTATCTTAATACATTTTTATCCTCCGATTTTAAAATTGTCATTTGTTTTCTTGTTTCGAATCTCACCTTAGTTGTGTTAAATTTATGTATCATTACAGGCACTAGACGCATCAATTGCCGAGTAGGCCGGCCGGCAATGCTACACGTACAAACGATTTACAGGCTTTTACAGGATGGTTAACTTTGATTGGTCAATAGGTGAGCGGGGCGGCCTACCCCCCTGAAAATCAGGGGGAGGGGAGAGATTTGTGATTGGTTGTTAGATGGAAGGAGCGTGTAAAAGCGTGTAAATCTTTGTATGTCTAGCATTTTTGATAGGCCGGCTGTGCGAGCCTCGTCGAACACCAACTGTAATATGCATACACCAATAAGTTTATTTGGCTACTTGGTTATTTTTAAGTGTATCTCAATTTGTAATTTCTTTGCAGTGAATTATAAATTGTTTAGGCATGAGAATTTGAATTTTCCACATGAAATATGGTGATATATGGTTATACACGGCAAAAAAAAGGCTTTAAGGTTTGGAAAAATTGCCTTTGAAATTTTGAATACACACTCATCAAATCCTGGGCCCGCCCCTGGCAAAAAGGGCATGTGATTGGGTTTCTGTGCTGGTTTGCAGCGGCCACGAGGGAGCGCACGGCTGCACACGAGGCTGTTGGTGCTCGCCGGGGAAAGAGGATAGGAGGTGGTCGGTTGAGGTGGAAGGAAGAAGATAAGACAAAGAAAAAAAAACATAGGAGGCGTGGGATAGACGCACGATCCCTATAGGTTGATCGAGCGCACATGACGTGACCAGCCGAATCGTTCGGCCGGCACGCCGTTTTGAAACGTTTTCCTAAAAATATTTGCCTGGACTGAATTGTTTGACAAAAAAAAATGGTCACGCATCAGTGGGTAAATTAAGTTTGGGCGCCCTACGTACGCGGTGACGCTCTAGTTTGGCAGTTCATTCAAACCCGCAGCCTGGTGACGTACTGCATGACGCGCTGCACGGCACTATTTTTTTTCGAAACGGAGTGCACCGCACTATAAATTGCACCGCAGCATTGCACTGAAAGCTCCAGACCTACTTACTCATTCACCAATCATCAGTTCATCACACACGCAGCGTAGGCACGAACGACATGGCTGCTGCTCCGGTGGTTCTGCCGCGCATGAAGCTGGGCTCGCAGGGGCTGGAGGTCTCGGCGCAGGGCCTCGGCTGCATGGGCATGTCCGCTGTCTACGGCGAGCGCAAGCCCGAGCAGCATGATCGCGCTCCTCCGCCACGCCGTCGCCGCCGGCGTCACCTTCCTCGACACCTCCGACATCTACGGCCCCCACACCAACGAACTCTTACTCGGCAAGGTTACCTTAGTACAGCCACCCGACGTGTTCCTTGGCTCCTTGCAAGGAGTAGTTGCCATATCATTCGCACGCGAATGTCAGTCTGACCGCCCAGAGTTCTCCGTGTAATGAAGCAGGCGCTGCAGGGAGGGGTGAGGGAGCAGGTCCAGTTGGCCACGAAATTTGGCATCACGGCCACCTGGGAGGTCCACGGCGACCCGGCGTACGTGCGGGCGGCGTGCGAGGGCAGCCTTGCTCGGCTCGGCGTCGACTGCATCGACCTCTACTACCAGCACCGCATCTACAAGAATGTCCCCGTCGAGATCACGGTCAGTACCTACTACGTAGCACTCGTTCAACTTCGTTTCATTTATACAGATTGAGGGTTTGTAGGTATTGGCCACTCTACGTCCTTGACTTCCGTATGCATGTAGATGGGTGAGATCAAGAAACTAGTCCAAGAAGGAAAGGTGAAATACGTTGGGTTGTCGGAAGCCTCCGCGTCCACAATAAGAAGGGCACACGCTGTTCATCCCATCACCGCTGTTCAGCTGGAGTGGTCTCTGTGGTCAAGAGATGTCGAAGAAGATATAATCCCAACTTGCAGGTATTTGCAATGACTACAAACCTACTTTTTCGCAATTTCTTTTCAAAATCAGCTTCATATGTAATACCCCTCCGATCCAAATTAATTGTCGCAGCCCTAGTACAACTTTGTCGTATCATAAAACGCCTCCTTATGTAGTCCTAGAAAGAACTTACAAATTGTTTTCTGCTTCAGAGAACTTGGCATTGGAATTGTGGCGTACAGTACACTAGGCAGAGGTTTTCTATCCACTGGACCTAAACTAGTGAACATGTTACGGGAGGACGATTTCCGCAAGGTAAATGAACCACCCATGATACTTCTTCATGCGGTTAGCTATCTTACTTTTCTCCTTTCTCCCTTTTCTAACAAATGCATCCCAATGCGTTTTTAGAATCTCCCAAGATTTCAACCCGAGAACATGGAGAAGAACGCGGCGATATTCGAGCGCGTGAGCGAGATGGCTGCGAGGAAGGGTTGCACGTCGTCCCAGCTTGCGTTGGCTTGGGTTCACCACCAGGGAGGCGATGTGTGCCCCATACCCGGCACGACGAAAGTTGAGAATTTCAATCAGAACCTGATAGCGCTGTCTGTGGAGCTCACGGCTGAGGAGATGGCTGAGCTCGAGTCCTACGCTGCCATGGATGCGGTCCAAGGTGATCGGTACCACAACACGTTCCTCAACACCTGGAAGGACTCCGAGACCCCTCCCCTATCATCTTGGAAAGCCACTTAATTGGGTATTATAGGAATCAATCACTATGCTGATGCTTCGTATCACTGCTTTGAAATAGTTGCAAATCAAATAATTTCATGAGCACTCCGTGCATGGATGGAATCATGGAACCACCAGTTTTTTGCTAATGTAGCACAATTCCTGCCCATGAGTGTTGAACCTTTTATTATGCCTACAAGGATGTATCCCCTGAGTGTTGAACTTTTTGGCAAGGCTATAAAGGACCTTTTGTAACACATTTCCATCCTAAAAACCATTTAGAATTCCAACCTCATGTGAAGATTGTGGTAAGCGTCGGACCTCCGTACAGGGGCCGAGTTACATCAATTGTTGCACCTTCGGCATACATTGGTTGTTACATCAATTGTTACACACACAAGGAATAGAAATAAACAGAAGATTACAACATAGTAAATCTATCTGCCTAATAAGCACATGCTTCGTGCACCCTGATGCAAGTCTTCTGGAAGCCTCTAGAGTCCTTTGCATACTTCGGCCTACGGCGGCGACGTCACTGTGGATTGTGATGACTACCAAAAGGTCTTCGTGAGGGTTACTCTCTCAAGATCTGGTGGTTGCCTTCGGTTGTGAGATGCAATTTATGGACGACGACTTGATGCACAAGGTATGCTTATGCAGTGGCGCCGATCGATTTTCTAGCCCAACTGCTAGGATTGCGGAAAAGTGATGGCGACAACCCATGATTTGCTCTGATGGTGGTACTTCTCGAGTACCCAGTTTTGAGCTTCAGGGTGAAAAACCTAGGTCTGAACCGAGTTGGTTGTACATGACAATGACGATGTTTTCGTGTCATTATTTTATTGAAGACATTGCTCGGATATGCTCAGACTGGTTCTTTCGGGCAAAAATCTAGACGCTAGCCTTTGGTGGTCGGAATAGGTGACCGAGGTATTGTTGAATAACCTCGCTGTCCTTGTGGTGCCATGAGATGGTTAGTGCAGATATGATCATTATTGTAGTTTGTTGATTCTGGATTTGATCACTTTGGGGTTTTGGTTTTCTTTCTCGCTTAGACATGACTTTCATTTATGTGACTTTGCTAATCGCTGCACCAATGAACTATCATGGCTGAGCCCATAGATGATGTCAAGAAGCTACTTGATGATATGCAAGGGAACCATGCCCATTAACATGTTGAAAAACTACCACTAAAAAAGTCAATGCAGTTGAAGAAAACAACACGGAGTTGACAACTAAGCTTGATGAACTCATCTCCGTCATGAAAGGTAAAGAAGAGGTAACGTAAATGCCATCACCGATGAAGAAGTCGATGATGCTAATTTCATTGCTTGCAATAGCTATAATCCAAAATGAAAAATAACGGATATGCTCCAAAATATACGCGGTGACGCTCTGGTCTAGTTTAAAATTTGACATACGCAATGGCTGGGTATATAGCGTTTGGACAGAAAGACGCTTACAAAGTCGGTTTATAGGGAGGCGCTTGTTCTAACAGACGTACATAGCATATGGACAAGGCTTCACAAAGCAACTGGTGGTAGGCAGTTATGTTAAAGACAATATTAACTGCCTATCTAGCCTAAAATGGCGCTAACTATTCCTAACAAAACTATGATGATTTTCTATCAGAAGAGGAAACAACAATGTCCTGAGCGAGATAACTTGGCTTTTTTTTTCGAGAGTACACCAATGGCATACCATATTTTTATAGAAGAAAGAAAGCATAATTACAAGAAGTGTGGCTCGAGTGCGCACACACGGCCACACGGACACACCACCAACACCACCTAGCACACCTAATCTAATTTCTCACAAAATGTTGTAAGCCACCAACACCACCACTTGCTTGCCTCCACTCGGCTACCTCACCAAGGATCATAGTGGCAAGCTCCCTAGCATCCTTTTGTTGATCAGTTCTATTAAAAACCCTAGCATTGCGTTGCTTCCAAAGAGCCCACATGCCCGCAATGATCAACGTGTCGAACCCTCGCTTGTCATCCTTGTGGAATTGTTTTCTCTCTCGCAACCACCAATCAAGGGACGTATCGTCAGGTAGACGATCCTGCATGTTGATTCGGAGCGTGTCCCAAATAAGGAACCAAACCTCACGCGCATATCCGCAAGTCGACAGAATGTGATCTACGTTGTCCTCATCTTGCAAGCACGTGTAGCAAGCTGATGGCTCATCCTGCAGGCCGTGTCTTGCGCGGCGATCGGAAGTCCAGAGCCTATACTGCATCGCTAGCCAAGCGAAAATCTTGCACTTGAGCGGGGCCCAGCTCCTTCACACACACGCGCCCATAGGCGATCTTGGCAGCCCAAAGCATAAGCTGGCATAGATATCGCGAGCCGAGTACTGACCCGTAGCCGTGCAAGTCCAGGTGAACCCGTCCTCTTGGTCCTGATTTCTCTCCACCGTTGTGATCGCATGGCAAAGATGCACAAACTGCAATTGTGCCATGAAGGAAGTAATCTGACAGTCCCCTTGCCATCTATCATTGGTCAGCGCCTGTTGCACAGTCCTAGAATTTGCCACCCTCGACTGCACAGTGTCTTGCAACAGGGGAGCGACATCAGCTACGGCAAAGCCATGTATCCATCGGTCTCGCCAAAAGAGAATCCGGTCTCCCATACCAACCGTGATATGCACAAGGCTGTCAAAAAGCTCTCGAGTGTCCCTATCCTCAATCATACGCAGCCCTTGCCACGGTCTACTAGGCTCCGTGCGCTTAAGCCACTCCCACCTGACTCTCAAGGCCAAAGCTTGCCAATTTAGGTTTTTGATGCCAAGCCCACCATAGCACTTTGGCCGGTAGATGGTGTCCCATGCGACTAGGCATTGGCCACCATTTATCTTGTCCTTTCCAGCCCAAAAGAAAGATCTCATCCACTTGTTAATCTCCTCAAACACCCATGCCAGAGCATCCGCAACCATAAGGTGGTGAATGGGTCTCGCCGAGATGACGGATTGCACCAAGATGAGTCTCCCCGGCGTCTGGATGAGACCCGTTTGCCAAGCTGGGACAAAGTACCGAACCTGATCCAACATTGGCTGCCAATCTGCCCTAGTTAGGCTTTTTATAGCAAGCTGCAAGCCAAGGTACTTGCAAGGGAAATCTGCCAGATTGCACTCTAGAAACGCGGCCACTCTGGCTTTATCTTCATGGTCACCTCGGATTGCAATTGCTGATGACTTCCTGTAGTTTAATCGCAGACCCGAGGCATTGCCAAAAGCATCAAGGGCATTCCTTATGAAGCTCAGGTCCATAGAAGTTGGCTTGATGAACATGGCCACGTCATCAGCATATATGGACAGTCTCTGCATGGGAGATATCCCAGGTGTCGTACTGAGCACTCCAACTTTAGTAGCCTTCTTAATCATGGCCTTCAAGACATCCATGGCAATGACGAAAAGCATCGGGGAGATTGGGTCCCCTTGCCGGAGCCCACAAGCGTGTGCAAAGCTCTCACCTGGAATTCCATTGACAATGATCTTTGTACTAGCTGATTGTAGCAGAATGGCAACCCATCTCATCCACCGAGAGCCAAAACCTTTAGCTTCCATGACCTCAAAAAGGAAAGGCCATGACAAGGAGTCAAAAGCTCTCGAAATATCCAACTTAAGGAACACCGTCGGGGCTCTCCTAGCATGTAGCTTCCTTGCCACTTGCCTCACTAGAAGAAAATTGTCATGTAGATGTCGGCCTTTGATGAAAGCCGATTGGTTAGACTCCACAATGTCATTCATGTGCTTCCTCAATCGATTGGCAAGAGCCTTAGCAAACAGCTTAGGGATGCTATGAGTAAGACTGATAGGACGGTAGTCGCCAATTTCCTCCGCATCCGGCTTCTTTGGGATGAGCACAATGTGTGCCTTGTTGAGCTTCCCAAAACCTCTACCATCTCCCACATATAGTTTGTGTATGACAGCCATGACATCGTGCTTAATAATGTGCCACGCTTTTTGATAGAATGCAACAATGTACCCATCCGGGCCTGGGGCACGATCCGGTGGCAGCTCGTTGATGATGCTCCAGACCTCTTCTTCCATAATCATGACCTCCAGCTCGCTAAGGTCCCACGGCTGTATGCCCAGATATTGTAAGTCTAGCGAGTGTTCTCTAGCATGCTCAGAGCCAATCAATCTCTCATATGCCTCAAAGAAAGCCTTCTCCTTAAGCTCCTGATCCGTGATCAGCACACCATCCTTCTTGACATGAGCAATGAAGTTTTTAGAGCGACGTCCATTCGCTACCGCTTGAAACAGTTTGGTGTTAGAATCCCCCTCCTTGAGCCACTTCATCCTAGATCTTTGCCTATCAATGGTACGCTCAAGAGCTGCGAGACCCAGCAGTTCTTGCTTCAAGGATTTCCGGAGCCAAACTCAAGATGCCCCAGAGCTCTAATCTCTTGAGCACAGTCGAGTCTGTGTATCACCCATCGCGCCACGCGCATTAGAATCTTAACATTTCCCATTTTATGCTGGCCCCATGCTTGCAAGTGCCGTGCAGTATTGCGCAGAAGAGTGTCAAGCCTCTTGTAAGGGTCCACTATGTCCGGGTCACAAACCCACCCTTCAATAATAGCTTCCTCAAAACCTTCCACTTTGGTCCAACACATCTCGAACCTGAATCTGTGCTTAGGGCTGAAACCAACACTTGTGGAGAGCAGGAGGGGTGCGTGGTCCGAGACCCCTGTAGACAGCGCTTGAAGCAGATATTCTGCATGGTCGAACTCCCAATCTACTGTGGTTAGAATTCTGTCAATCTTCGTCAGGGTCGGGGCATCTCTCTCGTTTGACCAAGTGTACCTTCTGCCGTGCATGTACATCTCCTTGAGCTCATGCTCGTCCACAAAGTCCCGAAACTTGCTCATCATCCTTCGATTTATGTTGGTATTATTCTTGTCCGTCGCTCTGATGATCATATTAAAGTCACCCAAGACCATCCACGGTCCAAGGCATCTGACCCTCCGGTTCTTGAGATCCTCCAGAAACTGTGTTTTAAGCTCATCCCCTTGTGGGCCATACACCACCGTAATCCAGCAAGGTTGCCCAACTTTCGTGTGCACCAGCCCAGTGAGAAAGTTATCATTAAGCACAACATTGTCAATGGTGAGGGCTGTGCTATTCCAAGCCAGTAGGATCCCACCCCGCGTGTCAACCGCCGGCAAATAAGCGTGACCATCAAACGATGGCCCCAAACATTGCATTACCATATAAGTGTCAATTACATCAAGTTTCGTCTCCTGTAGACACACCAAGTTCACTTTCACCATGCTAACAAAGTCTCGAACGGCCTTACGCTTTGCTAGATTGTTAAGGCCCCTAACATTCCAGCAGATCACTTGTGGGTGCATATCCATGGAAGAGACATGTCACCAACACCAGAGGAAGGCTCCTAGTTCGAGCAAACCACCATCGCCTGGCTCGCGTGCAACTCCTGAGCCGCCGGGATGGACTTGCCAAATAGGCCAGCAATGATTCGGACGTGCTGCTCTTTTAGTGGTGAATCAAACAGCGCTCTGAGCTCTTGGACGACACCATCATCCACGGTTAGATCATCCGGGGCCAAGCCGAGAGCGTGCAGCAGCACATTTTCCGCCGGGTTCTCCTTAGTACGGCTCGACGCTGAGCACTTCTTCGTGGCCCTGGTGGTACGCTTTGGTGTGAAGGGAATGGCATCCGGCCTTAACTTTGATGCTTCGACCTCTTTGAGGAGCGGTGGCGCAAGCTTTTTGATGATGTTGGAGCAAAACATCTTTAGTTTGGCGTATACATCCGCTTCCTGGGCAGTCATGCCTTCCACTTCCTCAACCTCATTGCCATTGAGAGTAACCAGTCCCAACTCCATGGTCGTATCATTGACCAAATGTTCAGCTTGCTCAGCCTCCGTGCCACATGTACCGTTAGTCTCCAGCGCAGCTCCAAATCCAGTATCATCCGGCTGCGGCATACGAGCAGTGCCCGCCTGCATAGCAATTTCAGAGACCGGGGGCAAGGACGTGCCCACGTCGCTGCATGGTGCATGGGCATGATTCTCATCGGGGGCCCAGTAGGGCCCGCCATCTCTAGCGTGCAATTGGCTAGCAAACTCCCAGGCTAGGGTGGGGCCGAAGATTCACCCAGTGACGCGCCCTGGCCCATCGGCTCACTTGGGATCACCCCCTCCTGAACGATTGGCAGTGGGGCCATCCTGTCCGCAGCAGCGTGTAGAGGAATCCGTGGTTGGGGAACCAGCTCTGTCCCCACCTCCGCAGTGCACATGGTGGGCCTCGGACCCGCCCCAACCATCTTGTCGCCGTTGGTGGGATGACCGTTGTCCACTCCCAACTGGCCATCTGTCGCCGCGGAGTTGGTGTGAGCTAAAGCCCCACACGCTTGCGGGATATCATGTCCCACCTGGCCAGCTGTCTCAGTGTGGGTGGCGATGACCAAATCCCCGTGCCCAGCAGAATCATTGTTCCTCGCGCCTGGTGTGCTTGCCCCGCATGGAGTTCCGATGTTGCCGCCGTGCAAATTCAAAATCCCACCAGTCCTCGTCCCAGAACCATCTACTGGACCCACCTCTCGCGTCAGCCGGTCAAAAGCAGAGCTTCTGACGGATAATCTGTGCCACACCGTTAGGGGAGACCCCACCAGCGGCTCCAGTTGTCGGGCAGCCATGGCGGCGGCCGCCACGCCTGGCCAGCCCCGCCCGCAGAGCCCTGCAAACCGATTCCAGCGGAGGCCACGCCCAACTCCGGCGAGCCCCTCCTATCACGAACACCGAATTGCCATGGCGGGCGATGCGCGTGCGTGGCGCCACCAGCGCCACCACCAGAACTGCCAAACGGCCCGCCATCGGAGCCAGGGATGCCACTCTGTCCGCTGTCCGACGAAGCAACCAAGAACAGCGGCTCCTCCGCTCCGAACTCCGTCACCGAATCGAGGTGGATCAAGATCTTGTACTGCAGCAACGCAGGCTCCATCAGGGGATCAACGAGACCCGGCTCTGGGATGGCCAGCCAGCGAAGGGTGGGGATGGACTCCGGGTGCGCCGTCCACGCCGACAGGTTGAACGCAGACAGGTTCTGGCGGGAGCACGTCTTCGGTGCCACCGTGTCCACAAGGCAGGCAGAGCCAAGGAGGTCCTCCGCCACCTCCCGGTTCCAAGCATGCGGCGGGATGCCCTCGAGGACGAGATCGACCTTGTACCGAAGCACAGCGTGCACCGCCTGAGCTTGATGAGTCCATTGCCGGAAGTATAGCCGCACGCCCTGGTGCTGGAGGAACGGGCGCGAGCCCACGCAGTTGCGGTGCTCAGGGCGCGCGAAGATGACCAAGAAGTCTTCAGGACAGAAGTCGTGCACCGAGACCCACTCCGAGTCAATGCCGGCCTCCGCCGCCAGAGCATCAACAACGAACTGTGGGGAAATGCCTCTCCTTGCGCCACCAACATAGGCAACCATGGCATACTTCATCCGGTTCTCCAGTTCACCCATGGAGCGGGAGCGGCAAACCACGCAGAGATCCGAGGGGAGCATCTCTTCGTAAGCGGGGGGGGGGGGGGACAGCAGCCTAGGTGCCGTGAGACACGGCCACGCCGGGGCCATCACCTGCTCTGGGATCAGCGGCGGGGAAGGTGCAGGAGGGGAGCTGGGGCCGGCCAGCCGACGGGCAGGCACCGGGTCTCTGCGCGCCACCTTCGCCGCCGCCGCACGCCGCAGCTCCGCGGACGCTTGCAGTCCTTGGCGCCATGCCCCGGCAAGCCACACCGGAAGCAGACGATCTCATTGGTGCAGTCGGACTTGAAGTGTCCCTCCCGAAGGCACTTGAAGCAGAGCGTCTCCGTGCCCGACGAGATCTCCCGGCGCGCCTGCTGACGCGAGGCGTGGTGGGAGCCGCGCGCCTCCGGGGAGTGCCTCCACCTCCAAAGCTCCTTCTTGGAGGGTGAGGGAGTCCTGGACTAGGGGGTGTCCGGATAGCCGAACTATCATCATTGGCCGGACTCCAAGACTATGAAGATACAAGATTGAAGACTTCGTCCCGTGTCTGGATGAGACTTTCCTTGGCATGGAAGGCAAGCTTGGCGATACAGATATGTAGATCTCCTACCATTGTAACCGACTCTGTGTAACCCTAGCCCTCTCCGGTGTCTATATAAACCGGATGCTTTAGTCCGTAGGACGAACAACAATCATACCATAGGCTAGCTTCTAGGGTTTAGCCTCCTTGATCTCGTGGTAGATCTACTCTTGTAACACACATCATCAATATTAATCAAGCAGGACGTAGGGTTTTACCTCCATCAAGAGGGCCCGAACCTGGGTAAAACATCGTGTCCCTTGTCTCCTGTTACCATCCGCCTAGACGCACAGTTCGGGACCCCCTACCCGAGATCCGCCGGTTTTGACACCGACATTGGTGCTTTCATTGAGAGTTCCTCCGTGCCGTCGCAATCAGGAAGGATGCCTTTTCCCGTCTTTAAAGACGGCACCGTCGTCAAGGGAGCTTTGGCCGCCGGCCAAACTATCCGGCTAGGTGGTTTTCTTATGACCGCCTGTTCGGCCACCGCTCCGACAATGACCTCCCAGGTCATCAAAAGCGATCTTCACGTCAGCTCGGAATTCGCCGAGCAGCTAGATCCGATGGAGCTCTCCTCCGTAAACGAGCTCTTGGATCGCATCGCCGCCCCGGGAGTCGCTATAGACTACGATCAGATTGGGCTTAAAACCGATCTGAGAGAAATTAACTCTCCCCAGGCTACCCACCATGTTGTTGTGGTAGAGGAACAATGCGGCGACTCTTCTTCTATGTTAAAAACCAGCTATGTCCGGATTCCCGATCCCTCCATGCCGGATTCCCGCGGAGGGACGGACGCCAATCAAATACTGAACCTAAAGTCAGGCATCGGACCAGATTTGTTGGAAAACATCCAACAAACCAAGCTTCCAAATCCGGAAAATTCTTGGCCTTGGAGCCTCAGATCGGGCAGGGTTCCGAATTTAATTCCACCCGCCCACCCAAACATAAGCGATCTATCTCAAATACGGCAAGAGCCCGATGAAACAGTACATCATTACTGGGCCAGATTCCTCCTAGTTATGAACAGGATAAATGACTGCCGTGAAGAAAGCGCGATTTCAATTTTCTGCAACAATTGCACGGACAAGGGAATCATGAACGCCATAAGTCGTCGCGAAGTTACACGCTTCGCCGACCTAGCGACCATTGTACAAAAATACTATGCGATGGAGAGCGCCTGGAAAACCAAAACCAGGTTTTGGGACAATCCGGCCCTGAATACAACTCCAGTCCAAAATAAAAGGGTGCGTCATACTCAAGCACCTGGTTTAAAAACCAAAAAGCAAAAAACCCCTAAAGGGCACGGAACCGTACTGGAGGGATGGCTCAACGGACCCTGCAAAATCCACAGTACGGAGGGCGCCACTCCAACACATAGCCTTCGAGCATGTTGGATACTACGGCAGGTGGCCAAAAGTGGCGAAGGCTTTCTAGCCCCGGGCAACCAGCCCAGCAGTACCAGTACGGTATTAACAGTCTTCGAGACTTTCGCATCAAATAACATGCGGAAGCGAACAATCCGCAGCCTCGCCGAAGTCTACCAAGTAGCAACAACAAATCCATGGAGCAACACGGCTATCACCTTCAATGCCAGCGATGAACCTAAATTCCGAATAGCTCGAGCACCAGCCGCATTGGTCCTCAGTCCGATAGTGGATGACTTTTGTCTTACCAAGGTACTCATGGATGGCGGCAGCGGATTAAACCTCATCTACGAGGAAACCCTTCAAAAAAATGGAAATTGACTGGAGCCGCATTGAGCGAAGCAGCACAACCTTCAGGGGAATAATCCCTAGTCGAGAAGTACGCTGCACAGGAAAAATCACACTAGACGTAGTGTTCGGCTCGCCGGACAATTACAGGTCCGAAGAGGTCACGTTCCAAGTGGCCCCATTTGGCAGCGGACATCACGCCTTGTTAGGGCGAGAGGCATTCACAATCTTCCAAGCTATACCTCATTACGGGTACATGAAGCTCAAAATGCCCGGGCCCAATGGAATAATCACTCTTGTCAGTGATCCAGATATAGCACTCCGCGCTGAAAATAAGACAGCCGCACTGGCCCTAGAGGCATTATCCAAAGCCCTAGCGGCAGAGGAACTCACTGCGCTGCGCTCCACGGTGGATAGGGACGATGTGATACTCGATAAGAGGTCTAAGTCCACCTCTTTTAAACCAGCAGACGAAATAGTCAAATTCCAGGTCCATCCAACGGACCCCACAAAGACGGCCTCCATTGGGGCACAATTAAATCCTGATGTAGAAGCCGCACTACGAGAATTCCTTCGGGAAAATTGGGACATTTTTGCCTGGCACCCTTCAGATAAGCCAGGAATCCCACGCAGGCTGGCAGAACACAGCCTAAATATCCTAAAAGGATTCAAGCCAGTCAAACAGGCTCTTCGACGATTTTCCGAACCCAAAAGACAGGCAATGGGAGAGGAGCTAGCCAAACTCTTAGAAGCCAGATTCATCAGAGATATAAAACATCCGGACTGGCTAGCCAACCTGGTAATGGTACCAAAAAAGGACAAATCCTGGCGCCTTTGTGTCGATTTCAAAGACCTTAACAAGGCCTGTCCAAAGGACCCTTTCCCTCTCCCTCGCATCGACCAAATCATCGACGCCACCACAGGGCACGATTCATTGTGCTTCCTCGACGCATACTCCGGATACCATCAAATCAAGATGGTGGAAAAAGACCAGGCCGCAACGGCATTCCTTACTCCATACGGACCATTCTGCTTCAACACAATGCCCTTCGGACTCAAAAACGCCGGCGCAACATATCAACGCATGATTCAGACATGTCTGGCTACCCAGATAGGCAAAACAGTGGAGGCATACATAGACAATGTGGTTGTTAAGACCAAACACGTCGAAACTCTAGTAGACGAGGCTTACATTTGACAACCTCCGAGCATACGACATTAAGCTCAACCCGGAAAAATGTGTTTTCGGCGTACCAGCTGAAAAGCTCTTGGGCTTCATTGTATCCGGCAGAGGAATTGAAGCAAACCCAGCCAAGATCCGGGCTCTGTCGCAATTGGACATCCCAAAAAACCTCAAGCAAATACAAAAACTAACTGGATGCGTGGCGGCTCTAAGCCGCTTCATCTCCCGATTGGGAGAAAAGGCGCTGCCCCTCTATCGCCTCCTCCGGCGCACCAAACACTTTGAATGGACGGATGCTGCCACGGCCGGACTCGAAGAAATTAAGACCATATTGGCAACAAATCCGGTCCTGGCCGCGCCCAACCTGGGCGAACCTATGTTATTATACATCGCGGTAACACATCAAGTTGTCAGCGCCGCACTCGTCGTCGAACGAGAAACAGAAGGGCACAAATTCCCTCTTCAAAAACCAGTGTACTACGTATCCACTGTCTTAACTCTATGCAAGTCCAGGTACCCACATTATCAAAAGATAGCGTATGCGGTGTTCATGGCATCTCGGAAGCTGCGACACTACTTTCAAGAGTGTTCCATAACAGTGGCCTCCGAAGTACCTCTCAACGATATTATAAATAATCGTGACGCGATGGGCAGGATTGCAAAATGGGCCATTGAGCTCTTACCATTTGACATAACCTACAAACCACGGCGAGCTATAAAGTCGCAAGTTTTGGCTGACTTCATCGCCGAATGGACCGAAGCCGAACTCCCTAAAGAGTACATCGCACACTCCAATTGGATCATGCATTTCGACGGCTCCAAAATGTTGGCTGGCTTGGGGGCTGGCGTGGTCTTGACGTCCCCAACCAGAGACACAGTCCAATACGTACTTCAAATAATGTACATGGACTCCAACAATGCAGCCGAATACGAGGCCCTTCTACATGGCCTCCGGATGGAAATCTCCATGGGTATTCAACGCCTAGTGGTGCGCGGGGATTCAAACCTCGCAATATCCCAAATAAATGGAGACTTTGACGCCAAGGATCCGAAAATGGCAGCCTACCATAACGCTGTGCTAAAAATGTCAGCCCGGTTCGAGGGACTCGAATTCCACCATGTAGCCCGGGATAATAACCAGGCAACAGACGTGTTGGCACGCATCGGCGCAAAACGCGACGTCGTCCCTCCAAACATCTTCCTGGAATGGCTCTTTAAGCCATCCATATTATGGGAAGAGGAGTCCGGAAATAACAACCCGGAACCAATTGCACCACCCAACACAGAACATTCTGACACAATCGGTGGCTCAGCCAATGAAATAACACCTTCAGCCCACGAAATAATGGCAGTAATTGCCCCGTGGACGGAACCATTCCTAGCCTACTTAATCAGGCAGGAACTTCCCGAAGACCAAAATGAGGCCCGCTGCATAGTTCGGCGATCTAAAGCCTACAAGGTCCATGAGGGAGAACTTTATAAGAAAAGCACAACCGGAGTCCTTCAAAGGTGTATCTCCGAAGAGGAAGGGCGAAATCTCCTGGCTGAAATTCACGCCGGACTCGGCGGGCACCACGCTGCAGCCCGGGCCCTTGTAGGCAAGGCCTTCCGTACAAGATTTTATTGGCCGACAGCCCGGGCAGATGCTCAGGACTTAGTCCAACGATGCGTTGGTTGCCAGCTCTTCGCTAATCAAAGCCACATGCCACCCACCGCCCTCAAAACTATACCCATCACTTGGCCGTTCGCGGTCTGGGGGCTTGACATGGTTGGACCCCTTAAAGGGGGAACCCACAAGCACAAATACTTATTGGTCATGGTGGAAAAATTCACCAAATGGATAGAGGCCAAGCCGGTTAAAACGGCAGAATTCGGACCTGTGATAGACTTCATATCCGGGGTAGTACACCGTTTTGGCGTCCCCCACAGCATCATCACTGACAACGACACGAATTTCACGGCCGACGAGGTTAAACTCTGGTGCAAAAATATGGGCATCAAGCTCGACTACGCTTCAGTCTACCACCCTCAAACTAACAGTCAAGTGGAGAGAGCAAATGGTCTAATAATGAGCGGCATTAAACCCAGATTAGTGCGGTCCCTCACGGAATCTAACACGCACTGGGTAGAGGAGCTTGACTCCGTACTCTAGGGGCTGCGGACCACGCCAAACCGCACTATCGGATTCACACCATTTTTTATGGTATACGGCGCTGAGGCAGTCTTGCCCTGCGATATAATTCATGACTCACCTCGCGTGCGCATGTACGAGGAAAGAGAAGCCGAGTTGGATCGGCAGGACAGTTTGGACGCTTTAGAGGAGGAGCGCGACGTGGCAAAATCCCGTTCCGCATTCTATCAACAGCAGGCTCGAAGATATCAAAGCAGGGAAGTATGGGCCAAAACTTACAATGTTGGCGAGCTAGTTCTACGCCTGCCGGAGAAGAAAAAGGACAAACTTAAGCCCAAATGGGAAGGTCCCTTCATCATCGACCAAGTCCTTACCGGCGGTGCATACTGTCTACGCGACGCATCTGACAACCGACTCGAGCCAAACCCATGGAACGCAGCCCGTCTCCGAAGATTTTACGCCTAGCGCCGGACTCAGGGTTCGTCTCCTTCCTCCGTCCACCTTTCATATTTTTTTCACTATCTTTGTTTTCCCTCCTTTTTCCTCCCCCTCTCAGTACAAGCCTCTTGAGGGCTGATATGCGCTTTGTTCGCACTCACTTGATGTGCTACTCGCACTCGTTATACCTGGGGGCTTCTTTAACAGAAGCTTATTTATATGGGCTTCATGCCCAACACATGTGTCACACTTCCGCATGTACCTTTTGATCACCATTATATGCATCGATATGACTTAAGTTTTGGCCAAGCCGGGTTGCCTGGCTCCTGTGCTTACCCCTACGTTCCCGATTGTTCGGCTAGGAGGTAAAGGGAGCACCTCTGCGATTGTTACTGCCGGGTCAGCCGGATGTGTACCTCAGACTGGGTGAAGCCGAAGGCTAGCGTTCTTAAGGGAATATTCGGTCGGTGACCTGGAAGATGATTTATTACTTACCTATTTATCTGCCCCCAGATGCTTTTTCTGCTATTTTCGCAGTCCGGACATGCACTTTAGGGCATGCCTCCCAGGGAAAGGAACCCTTAACGGAACTATTCTCCCTGGAAGATGTTTCTTACTAACCATGTAATATAACATAGCTAGTTGGGCACTTGTCTGATAAAGCAATTATGACCCCTACGCCTTGTCTCCATGCATGCCCCGGTTCTTTTATAACCGTATGGGTATTCGGACACACTCCGGACTGTTGGGTCCCGAGGTTGAAGCGAAAAGGTCCGCAAAGACAAACGATCTACAATCCGGCTAGAAGGCATTTTACATGTCATTTTAAAATTACATCATCAAACTGACTGATTGTACTCCTCTTCAATCCCATCTAACAAGCTGTCTAATTTACAATCCTGTTGGGAATATTTCGCGGCCAACTCTACTTGGCCGTACATCAGGCTCACAGGGATCTCCTTCCCATCGGGCCCCACAGGTCCGATCTCGGCCATGTGGTTTGGGTCAGCCTTCGGGTACCGCGTCTTCACCATGGCCCAGGCCTCCCTGGCGCCTTGACGGCAGGCCGATATCTTCCACAGACGGAGACGCCGCCGTACTCCCTGGAGCTTCTCAGCAAGCCCTCCAAGACCCTCGGGTAGGGAGACGGAAGGCCATAAGGCCTGAACGACGCCGCTCATCGCCTGCCGAACACGTTCGTGCAGTTGCAGCAGCTCGGGAAGAGGGTCTCCCATGGAACCAGGCATCTCCTCCGCCGGACGACCCGTGAGCACACCTACAGACACATTTCTGTCAATCGACTTCCTCGCCGAACTCTTCTTTTCAAAAGAGTTTGCTCAAGCACTTACTATAAATGCCGCGATGAAGCCGCCGAATCTCCTTTACGGAGTTAGACAGCTGGACCCGAACATCTTTTAGTTCTTCACCCAGCTGGGTGTTGGCATCTTGGAGTTTGTTCCTCTCCTGCTGCACCCTCATAAGCACCTTCTCGCCGGCCTTCAGCTGGCGCAGCAGATGTTGCTTGTCTGGATCTAGTCCGGCATCCTCTGCAATATTATTGTCAGACTATACACACACGCCGCACTTCATAAACTATTTCTCTCTTCAAAATAGGAATTACCAGAGGGGGTCTCTGTGGCTCCCCCGGCAGCGGCTAATGCGGCCTCAAGTTGGGCCTTGCATTCTTGAAGCTCCTGGGACAAGTGGGTATTCTTCTCTGTAAGATCCTACAATACAAGTGATCCTTAAATCAGTTAGTTTAACTATTTTAAGTCTCGGGGGCTACTGGCATATATAACTATTAAAATTTCTCACCCGTATGTCTTTTACATACTGCTCCGTGGCTTTGGTTAAACCATCTTGAGCAGCACGGAGGTGCGCGTCTCCCGCATTGAAGGCATTCAACGCCTCTGGAGAGAAACACGCGTCACGAAGAATTGTCCGACGGCGCCTGTGATTCATGGCGCTCTCCACCTCAGACCTGGTGGCGGACAACCTGTCGGCATCCTCCATTGGAGGAGCATCCGGTTCACGCCTTGCGCTCGCCTCCCTCTCCGGACCAGGCGTTGGAGCCTGGCTGGCGGAGGCTTGGTTGGCAACCTCTTCGGACTCAGTCCGGCGAGCGCTCTTTATCCTGAAAGAATCATGAGCATTAATATACCTCCCAGGAGTCTTTCCCTTAAAAGACAATGGTGCACCGTACCTTTGCAGCGACGTTTCGATTCGCGCCGCACTCCTCTTCCGCCTGCTAGGACGCACTGACCTCGTTTGGTCAGTCGCCGCGGGCTCGGCTTCCCGCCGTAAAGGCACCTCCTGCGAAGCACCATTGGTACACGGTGGTCAGAAATAAGCATTAAAAAAGTAACGACGTCAGGACTTCGGTCGTACTCACCTGGGAAGCCGGACATAAACCGGGGTAGTCAGCCGTAATGGCGACTAAAGCATTGTCTATGCTGAGCTGGTGGAACACCCCGTCAATCAATTCCACCTTTATGTCCGGATCCTCTTCGGAGGCCGGATCAAGGGATCTTCCCGGATCCTCGGGTTGTGGAGTTGGGCTTTCTATGCCCTCCACATCCCGGCGCAGTTCCTGCGTCGAAATCATAAAGTAAGACACTTATCTTTGAAAGCACGGATTAGATATATAAACGTCCGCTTACCCAGCTCCGAGGGTTATTTATGGAGAATCCATTCAATGGACTCGTGCAGAGGAAGTCCTCCTTCTCCCCCTTGTACAAGCCGGACAAGATCTTCACCAGATCGGCGGCCGATCCGGCCCCGTGCGGCCATGACGGGTGGCGTCATTCTCCCCGTTGAAATCCCACATGGGGTGGCCCCTATATTGGAGCGGCTGCACCACTCGCATAATGCATGTGGCCATGACTCCAATCATGGTTAATCCGGAATGGGCTAGTAACCGTATCCGGCCCATCAGATAGTGGACGCTCCTATCATCTTCCCGTTGAGGGCTCCGCGGGCGCCAACTCAGGTGTTTCTTCAGAGGAGCGTTGCTAAACTCTGGGAGGCCGATCCGAATTGGATCCGGCAGCGGGGCGTCTTCCATATAGAACCACTCCGAAGGCCAGTCTTCGGACGCCTTCTTCGGGGTTCCGGATAGATATCCGGTCCCGGCGATGCGCCATATTTCGGCTCCGCCCACTTGATATATCGACCCCTCGTGAGAATGGGGTACGAGGCAAAACAACCTCTTCCACAGCGCAAAATGGGGCTCGATGCCCAAGAACAGCTCGCAAAGAGGTACAAAGCCCGCGATGTGCAAAATGGAGGCAGGCGTGAGGTGGTGAAGTTGGAGTCCATAGAACTCCAGGAGCCCCCGGAGAAACGGATGTATGGGAAATCGGAGTCCCCTTATTAAGTAGGGGACGAAGCATACCCGCTCTCCTTTGGAGGGATTGGGGACGCTCTCCTCCTGCTTCCCACCCTTGTAGGTGGCCAGTCCGGCTCGAACCGGAACCATAAAGGCTGGGGGAAGGTATCCCTCTGCTTGGAGCATCACTAACTCGCTATGCGGGACTGAGCATCTCCTCCAATCTCCTGGCTGAGGACTGGGAGCGCGAGAAGAGCAGCCGCGTCGACTATCCATGTTGGAATGGATTTTTTGTCAGATGCGCCTCGATGAGTACTTGCAGAAGGAGGATGGTGTGATTTGTATCTGGATCCTCGCCTCTCTTAGGCAGCTTATTCGCGTAGCTAGGGGGTAAAACGTAAGAATACCCTAGCTTTTCGCATTCGTACAACACGTGGAAGAAGGCCATTATTGGACGTGGAAGCCAAGGAGCGCAACATTTATGAAGCAACCGGACACTATCCGGCAAACACATGGAGCATGAAGGAGAACCCGCCTTGCAAACGCCGAAGACAACATACACGCCGGACTCGTCGTCATTGAAGCCTGGTTTGGGGGCTACTGAGGGAGTCTTGGACTAGGGGGTGTCCGAATAGCCGAACTATCATCATTGGCCGGACTCCAAGACTATGAAGATACAAGATTGAAGACTTCGTCCCGTGTCTGTAGATCTCCTACCATTATAACTGACTCTGTGTAACCCTAGCCCTCTCCGGTGTCTATATAAACTGGATGGCTTTAGTTTGTAGGACGAACAACAATCATACCATAGGCTAGCTTCTAGGGTTTAGCCTCCTTGATCTCGTGGTAGATCTACTCTTGTAACACACATCATCAATATTAATCAAGAAGGACGTAGGGTTTTACCGCCATCAAGAGGGCCCGAACCTGGGTAAAACATCGTGTCCCTTGTCCCCTGTTACCATCCACCTAGACGCACAGTTCGGGACCCCTACCCGAGATCCGCCGGTTTTGACACCGACTGAGGGCCTCGGCCGGTTCCAAGGCACGGGCGGTGGCGCCACCATCGGCAGGGAAGGAGGAGGAGGAGGCCCATGCAAGGGGGGGGGGTGGGGGGAGGCGGTGAGCCCAGAGCATGGAGCGACCCCGAGCTCTCGGAGATGCCCAGGCCAGAGACGACGGGGCGCTCCCCACTGGGCCTGAACGACGAGCTGACGGAGCCTGGGCTACCAGCCATGGCGGGCGGCGGCCAGAGCAGGAGGGTGGACGCCGCGGTCGGAGTGACCCGCGGCGGGGGAGCGGTGGACGCCGGCGCCGGAGTAGTGCGCGGAGGGGGAGGGGAGCGGGGGAGCGGGGGCAGAGAACTCTGGTGCCAAGGTATCACTAGATCGACAGCCATGACGGAGCGTTACGCGAGATAACTTGGCTCACACGCCCTAATAACTACTTCCTCCGTTTCATAATATAAGAGCGTTTTTAACACTAACTATATTATGGGATTGAGGGACGGATATTCGTTTCTAGCTTGGGCTCAGATGAACCTGAAATCAACATCGTCCAGTAGAATGGGGATTTGTGCCACCAGTGGTATTCTATCTCCGTATTTCTCACGTATAGCACAAAATGAAAACCATGTCTCAGGCGCATTAAATTTGACGGCAGCTCGTACAGCAGGCGGGGAACATGTAAGCTGACCAAGGCTTTCTTAAGAGTGTGCCGCACACGAATGCCTCCATGTATGGACAATCTCCTTGGATCTCCTCGCCACTCACTCGACACGCAGGAGCGGATAGCAGGCAGGCGTCGCCGTCGTATCGTATGTCCGAGCCAAATCTATCCACAAGCTAGCCAGCCAAGCCAGCAATCGTAGACAGGACACATGCATGGCTGTGACACACACGATTCGGATGCCAGACCCGTCCGATTCTCCGATGAGTTGCGTGCGTGAGCACACGAACCCCCGGCCAACGGCGACGCTGAAGCGACCGACGGGGCGTCGGCAGCCACTTCGCACTTTGGTGTCCATCATCGGATTTTTCGTGTGGCGGAGACGGGCGGTGACCCGTCGCCGATCGCTGTGGCATCTGCCTCCTAGACGCACAAGTTCCTTTCCCCGTGGCGTGCCCATCCGTTCCACCAGCCAGCCAGCCACCGTGGCGTCCCATTCGAACCTCCCCGCCACTCACTCACTGTCATGGAATACGAGGAATCTAGAAGAGGACCTTAGAAGAGTGAAAAAGATCAATGTCCATTTCAATTTAACGTACGCAGTGACGCTCTGCTCTAGTTTGGCAGCTCATTCAAACCAGGAGCCTGGTAAGTGGTGACCTACTCCATGACACCCTCCGCCGCACTATAAATTGCACCGCAAGCTCCAGACCTACTTAGGCTGGTCATAGTGGGGAGCATTGTTGAGGAAATCGTTAACTGGTAGCTGCTCGGTTGGCTGGTGAGTAGGGGATTAATCGGCTAATCGGCAAGTTAATCGACCATTTAATCAATTAATCGGATGATTAATCGGTTTATAGGATACTCGGTGACCCTACGAGTAGGGATTAATTGGCAAGTTAACTGGTTAATCGGATGAATTCTTGAACAGGGGTGGGGAGTAACTTAGACTAGTAACATGCATATGTTACTAATCTATGTTACCACCTCTATAGTGCATATTATCATATATTAGTACCATAGATGGTCTCATTTATTGCCATGCATGACACATAGTAGCATCACATTTATTATGTTACGGTATCTACCTATGTTACTATAACCATCTCTTTCTTCTTTAATTGCATGCCACATAAGCATGTTTGCGAGTCCCAAGCACATGATACTACTTATGTTACCCCCACTATGGCTAGCCTTACTCATCCACCAATCATCAGTTCATCACACACGCTGCGCAGGCACGAACGACATGGCTGCTGCTCCGGTGGTTGTGCCGCGCATGAAGCTCGGCTCGCAGGGGCTGGAGGTCTCGGCGCAGGGCCTCGGCTGCATGGGCATGTCCGCGGCCTATGGCGAGCGCAAGCCCGAGCAGGACATGATCGCGCTCCTCCGCCACGCCGTCGCCGCCGGTGTCACCTTCCTGGACACCTCCGACATCTACGGGCCCCACACCAACAAGCTCTTGCTCGGGAAGGTAGGTTACCATACTATAGCCACCCGACGTGTTCCTTGGCTCCCTGCTAGTAGTTGCCATATCATTTGCACGCGGATGTCTGACCGGAAAGAGTTCTCTGTGTGATAAAGCACGCGCTACAGGGAGGGGCGATGGAGAAGGTCCAGTTGGCCACGAAATTCGGCATCACGCCGGCCCGGGAGGTCCGCGGCGACCCGGCGTACGTGCGGGCGGCGTGCGATGGCAGCCTCGCTCGGCTCGGCATCGACTGCATCGACCTCTACTACTAGCACCGCATTGACAAGAATGTTCCGGTCGAGATCACGGTCAGTCCCTACTACGTAGTAACACTTGTTCAGCTTTGCTTCATTTATACAGATTTGTTGGAACCGCCGATCCCTCGCAGCTGATCTCCTCTTTCTCTCTGTTGCCATGGCTCTACCCAACAAGGAAGAAGGAGAAGGAGGAAGAAGAATAGGTACACGGCGAGGTGGTTTTTCCGGTGCACGAACACCTTTCCTTGAGCACGAACTCAACACTCACACCACGCCATTACAATCATCACCACTGAGGGAGTCCTAGACTAGGGGGTGTCCGGATTGCCGAACTATCATCATCGGCCGGACTCCAAGACTATGAAGATACAAGATTGAAGACTTCGTCCCGTGTCCGGATGGGACTTTCCTTGGCGTGGAAGGCAAGCTTGGCGATACGGATATGTAGATCTCCTACCATTGTAACCGACTCTGTGTAACCCTAGCCCTCTCCGGTGTCTATATAAACCGGATGGCTTTAGTCCGTAGGACGAACAACAATCATACCATAGGCTAGCTTCTAGGGTTTAGCCTCCTTGATCTCGTGGTAGATCTACTCTTGTAACACACATCATCAATATTAATCAAGCAGGACGTAGGGTTTTACCTCCATCAAGAGGGCCCGAACCTGGGTAAAACATCGTGTCCCTCGTCTCCTGTTACCATCCGCCTAGACGCACAGTTCGGGACCCCCTACCCGAGATCCGCCGGTTTTGACACCGACATTGGTGCTTTCATTGAGAGTTCCTCTGTGTCGTCACCGATAGGCTCGATGGCTTCTTCGATCATCAACAACGATGCAGTCCAGGGTGAGACCTTCCTCCCCGGACAGATCTTCGTATTCGGCGGCTTTGCACTGCGGGCCAATTCGCTTGGCCATCTGGAGCAGATCGAAAGCTACGCCCCTGGCCGTCAGGTCAGATTTGGAAGTTTGAACTTCACGGCTGACATCCGCGGGGACTTGATCTTCGATGGATTCGAGCCACAGCCGAGCGCGTCGCACTGTCACGACGGGCATGATTTAGCTCTGCAGCCGGACAGTACCCTGGAGGCCGCACTCGAGTCCGCTCCGATCTTGAATTCGGAGCCGGCTGCGTAGATCGAGGACGGATGGCTAGACACCGCCTCGGGGGCTGCAACCTCTACGGTGATAGAGCCGAACACTGACCTTGTCCCTCATGAAGCTCGTGACTCCGAGGTGCCGGACTCCTCGCCGGACTCCGAACCTCCCGCGCCCCCTCCAATCGAATCCGGTTGGGCGCCGATCATGGAGTTCACCGCTCGGACATCTTTCAACACTCACCTTTTGGCGACATCCTGAGTTCGCTAAAGGTATCTCTCATTATCAGGAGAGCCCTGGCCGGACTGCGGCCAGGATGGTTGGGATGCGGACGACGAAGAAATTCAAAACCCACCCGCCACCCACTTGGTAGCCACTGTCGACAATCTAACCGACATGCTTGACTACGACTCCGAAGACATCGACGGTATGGACGACGATGCCGGAGACGACCAAGAACCAGTGCCCACCGGGCACTGGAAAGCCACCTCATCATATGACATATACATGGTGGATATCTCAAAGGAGGGGAATGGCGAAGGGGCAGCGGAGGATGACCCCTCCAAGAAACAGCCCAAGCGCCAGCGTCAGCGGCGCTGCTCTAAATCCCGCCATAGCAAGAATGAAGATTCCGACACCGGAGATAATAATACCCCAGATAGTGCCGAAGACAACCCACTCCAGCAAGATTCAACACAGGAGGACGGGGACGCCAGCCCTCATGAGAGAGCGGCAGAAGAAGAGGTAGAGGACTACATGCCTCCCTCCGGAGACGAGGCAAGCCTCGACGACGACGAATTCATCATGCCTGAGGATCCTGTCAAACAAGAGCGTTTTAAACGCAGGCTTATGGCCACGGCAAACAGCCTCAAGAAAAAGCAGCAACAGCTTAGAGCTGATCAAGATCTGCTAGCCGACAGATGGACTAAAGTCCTCGCGGCCGAAGAGCATGAGCTCGAACGCCCCTCCAAAAGTTACCCTAAACGCAAGCTGCTCCCCCGATTAGAGGAGGAGGCGTATGAACCTGCATCACCAGCAGACAATACGGCTGACCGACCACCCCGTGGTCGCGACAGAGAGGCCCCTAGGCCCTTCACTAGAACCGTACCCCGGCATCACTCAAAGAGCACAAAGCCACAGGGGAACGCTCCGGACTTGCGAGATATATTGGAGGATAAGGCAAGACAATCAAGATCGATCTATGGATCACGTGGGCGCCCCATGATACGTGACGACAACCGTCATGCCGGACACAGTAAGTCCGGCCGGGCCAAACAAAATAGACAAAGCTCTTTCGAGCTCCGTCGCGATATCGCCCAGTACAGAGGCGCCGCACACCCACTATGCTTCACAGATGAAGTAATGGATCATCAAATCCCCGAAGGGTTTAAACCCGTGAATATTGAATCTTACAATGGCACAACAGACCCCGCGGTTTGGATCGAAGACTATCTCCTTCACATCCACATGGCCCGCGGTGACGATCTTCATGCCATCAAATATCTCCCCCTCAAGCTTAAAGGACCAGCCCGGCATTGGCTTAACAGCTTGCCAGCAGAGTCAATTGGGAGTTGGGAAGACCTGGAAGCCGCATTTCTCGATAACTTCCAAGGCACGTATGTGCGACCACCAGACGTTGATGACCTAAGCCACATAATTCAGCAGCCAGACGAATCGGCCAGACAATTCTGGACACGGTTCTTAACCAAGAAAAACCAAATCGTCGACTGTCCGGATGCAGAGGCCCTAGCGGCCTTCAAGCATAACATCCGCGACGAGTGGCTTGCCCGGCACCTAGGACAGGAAAAGCCGAAATCCATGGCAGCCCTCACATCACTCATGACCCGCTTCTGCGCGGGTGAGGACAGCTGGCTAGCACGCAGCAATAACCTCAGCAAAAATTCTGGCAGTCCGGATTTCAAGGACCGTAATGGCAGGTCGCGTCGCAACAAAAACAAACGCCGCATTAACGGCGACAATAGTGAGGATACGGCAGTCAATGCCGGATTCAGAGGCTCTAAACCCGGTCAGCGGAAAAAGCCATTCAAAAGAACTACTCCGGGTCCGTCCAATTTGGACCGAATACTCGACCGCTTGTGCCAGATACACGGCACCCCCGAAAAGCCAGCTAACCACACCAACAGGGACTGTTGGGTATTCAAGCAGGCAGGCAAGTTAATTGCCGAAAACAATGACAAGGGGCTGCATAGCGATGACGAGGAAGAGACCCGACCGCCGAACAATAGAGGACAGAAGGGTTTCCCCCCACAGGTGCGGACGGTGAACATGATATACGCAACGCACATACCCAAAAGGGAGCGGAAGCGTGCACTCAGGGATGTATACGCGATGGAGCCAGTTGCCCCGAAGTTCAATCCATGGTCCTCCTGCCCGATCACTTTTGACCGAAGGGACCACCCCACCAGCATCCGCCATGGCGGATTCGCCGCATTGGTTCTAGACCCAATCGTCGATGGATTTCACCTCGCCAGAGTCCTGATGGACGGCGGCAGCAGCCTGAACCTGCTTTATCAGGACACAGTGCGCAAAATGGGCATAGACCCCTCAAGGATTAAACCTACCAAGACGACCTTTAAAGGCGTCATACCAGGTGTAGAAGCCAATTGTATAGGCTCAGTTACACTGGAAGTGGTCTTCGGATCCCCGGATAACTTCCGGAGCGAGGAGTTAATCTTCAACATAGTTCCGTTCCACAACGGCTATCATGCCCTGCTCGGACGTACCGTGTTTGCAAAATTCAACGCGGTGCCGCACTACGCATACCTCAAGCTCAAGATGCCAGGCCCTCGAGGAGTCATCACGGTCAACGGAAACACTGAACGTTCTCTCCGCACGGAGGAACATACAGCGGCTCTCGCGGCAGAAGTACAATGCAGCCTCTTAAGGCAATTCTCGAGTTCGGCCGTTAAGCGGCCGGACACAGCTAAGCGCGCCCGGAGTAACCTACAACAAGACCACCTGGCACGTGCCGAGCACGCATAGCAGTGCGTCCCCAACCCCAGCCCCTGTAAAACGTCAAGACAGGTCCTTCGCGTACACCATTACGCTCTGAAGATACCATGGGCATGGGGAGTGGGGCACGACCATGATAGGCCCAGACTGCGGCTCAACCACACCAGGGGCTCTCAAGTGTGTCGTTCTTTTTTTTTTCTCTTTTTTCCTTTTTTATTTTTACCCACAGGACTCCGTTCGTCAGAGGCCCTGTTCGGCAGTAGACCTGCCGAACTCACGATGCAACAACCAGGGAAGAAGAAAGGCTACAACGAATATCCAGGTGGTCTCCATTACGAGCATTAAATCTGCTTTATGCACCATTCCGCAGCTTACCCCTGGAGGGGGACATGTTTAACAGTCCCATCCCTTGCTTATCGCACCAT
This sequence comes from Triticum aestivum, assembly GCF_018294505.1. NCBI lineage: Eukaryota > Viridiplantae > Streptophyta > Magnoliopsida > Poales > Poaceae > Triticum > Triticum aestivum. The sequence continues at coordinate 516,230,215 of NC_057798.1, read as the reverse complement.
TTGTATCGTTCTGCACTTACAACAGTTTTTCTTGAATAAGTAATGCAGCACCTTTTTGCTTGCAATTGCATTTCTTTTCTTACATATGTTCATTTGTGACATTACGCATCCGTACGTTTTGGTACGGCTAAATACACCAGGGGCTTATGTTTCCCGCATCATGGTGTGATAAGTCCAACACTTTCACAAGTGCGGCACCCCGAACTTATAGCATTATATGCATCAGCTCCGAATCATGTCTTGGGTCAATAGTTGGGTTTGCCCGGCTCCCATGTTTTGGTACCTTATGTTCCGTTGTATCGGCTAAGGTAGCACTGGGAGAACCACTGCGATTGCGCCCCAGTTGAGCTGGGTTAACGCCTCAGTGGAGAAAGCTAAAACTGACCGTCATGATGAGGCGAGAGCTGGTCGCTGTTCGAGAGGTTTTTTGCGAGTCCCTAAAGACTTATGCCGCTTAGAGCGAGGAGCCGGTCTTTGTCCGGCCCAGGCATGGATAGCGCCCCAAATTCGGCCTTCCGAAGACTAGGGGCTTCGCCGAAATTTAAAATTATAGAATTCTATGGCTAAGTGAGAGTGTTCAAGCATTATAAGTCCGGTTGCCTTGTTCGTTGTGTTGAGCGCCTCCCTAGATGGACCCAAATATGGGAACAAGAGTGCTCAAATTTATCCCGAACACCCCAGTACTCGTGGCATGGGGGCTGAAGCCGACGACTTGCCATCTCTCAGATTTGATAAACAGCCGCACAGAAGGTAATATTTTAAATTAAAATGCGTTGCTTAGCGCAAATGAACTAAGTTTTTAGCGCACAAGATAACAAAATGTGAGTCTACTCAAATATTACATCTTTGGAGCACTCACCCGCAATAGTGCGGGCGCCCTTCAGCACACTCTTATAATACATCTCGGGCGTGCGATACTCCTTGCCCTCCGGTGGTGGGTCCGTCACGAGATTCTGGGCATCCATCTTGCCCCAGTGCACCTTTGCGCGGGCAAGGGCCCGACGGGCACCTTCAATACAAGCGGAGTGCTTGATGACTTCAACCCACGGGCACGCATCCACCAGCCGCCGCACCAAGCCGAAGTAGCTCCCAGGCATGGCCTCCTTAGGCCACAGCCGAACTATAAGGCCCTTCATGGCCTGTTCGGCTGCCTTGTGGAGCTCGACCAGCTGCTTTAGCTGGTCGCTAAGGGGCACCGGATGTCCGGCCTCAGCATACTGAGACCAGAAGACCTTCTCCGTCGAGCTCCCCTCCTCGGCCCGGTAGAACGCGGCAGCATCGGACACGCTGCAAGGAAGATCTGCAAACGCTCCTGGAGAGCTCCGAATTCGGGTAAGCAACAGGTAATTAACACTCACATGCTTACTTTGCATGAAAAATGCCTTACCCGCTGCTATTTTCTTCAATGCCTCGATTTCTCGGAGGGCCTTGTAGGCTTTGGCCTTAGCGGCTTTGGCACTCTCAAGAGCCGTTGCAAGTTCAGACTCTCGAGTCTTCGAGTCACGCTCCAGGCTCTCATGTTTTTTCACGAGATCCTGGAGCTCTTGCTGTACCTCCGCCACCCGCGCCTCCTGCTTCTCTCGCTCGGTGCGCTCCGCGGCCGCATTGCGTTCGGCCGCGGCCACTGCCTCCTTCAGGGTCGCCACCTCGTTAGTGTCCCCTGCAATATCCACGTTATCCTTGTCTTTCATTTTGCAACCAAAATCCTTTTCTGTAAGGTACAATTTTAATAAGGTGTCACTCACCTTCCTTGTCCTCAAGCTGCTTCTTGGCACGGCCGAGCTCGTTCTTGGACCGCTCGAGGCCTTCCTTCAAAGTATTGACCTCCGCAGTCAATGCGGCAGAGGTCAGCAGCACAGCCTGCAATCCCATATCGACATATTTTTTATAACTCCTGCGTATATCTTCTTAGATCCTCAGTCCGGCTTTTCTTTCCGAACACCGAACCAAGCATCAGGGGCTACTGTCTATGCGGTACTATTTTACATATATCAAAATTCTTACCTCAAAGCCTGTTAGAAGGCTGCTACAGGCTTCAGTCAGCCCGCTCTTGGCGAGCTGCACCTTCTGAATCACCGCACTCATAACAGTGCGGTGTTCCTCTTTGATGGAGGCGCCATTGAGCGCCTCCAGCAAGCTATCCGGCGCCTCCGGTTGGACGGAGGCTGCCGGTGTCACGGTCTTGCCCTTCTTACGAAGGGGCTGCCCGCCGGACTCCGGAGCCACTATGGGATCCGGAGCCGAGTCCGGTGCAAAGTCCGGGAGGTTGTCCTGCGACACCTCTGGGGCCTCCTCCTCCTGGCGGGTCCCTTACCAGGATCCCACCTCGGCGTCGTCCGTGTCACGGGGGGTGGAGGCGGTTAGAAGAGAATCCATATCCGACGCACCTAAGGACCCGCTCGATGAAGCGGGAAGATCATCCTTGGGCGGACTGCAGGGTTGTGTGCGGTATTAGAAAGACATTGTGTGGCAAAAAAGATAAACCATGAAGTTATTCGGGAGTCCGGATACTCACGATCTTGCCAGAGGCCTGGCCCTTGGAGGCCAGTCCTCGTCGTCATCACTGGCGTTGGCAGAACAGTCCAGGGGAAGAGTTTTTCCCTTCTTGGACCCTTCGGCCTCCCTCGCTGGGGAGGCCTTCCTTTTCTTCTCTCCCCCCGCTGGGGAAGAGGCTTTCTTCTTCTCCTCCTCACCTTGGTGAGAGGAGTCGGCCTCGGAGTCGTCATCCGATAGCACCTGAAAATGGGAACTCTTCCGAGTCCCCGTGGCCTTCTTCTTGGCCTTCTTCTCCGGCACCACGTGGGGTGCCGGAGCCGGCAGCCCCGTTAAACGGGTGTCCGCTGGGTCCTCTGGCAATGGGGCCGGACAGATAGCCTGTTCGGCCTTCTTCAGCCAGTCCTGTCAAAGGAAAGGGAGTTTAGATCCCGCATAGAGTCAAACTATGGAAAACAAGCATCCCTTAAAGGACAAAATCACTTACCTCATCAGCTGGACGCTCCAAGCTGAATCCGCGGTCTTTGGTAGCGGATGCGGGAGCCTCGGCGCCCTTGAACAGCACCTTCCAGACATCTTCGTACGTAGTGTCGAAGAGCCCATTCAAAGTCTGGTGCTGCGCCGGATCAAACTCCCACATGTTGAAGCCCCGTCGTTGGCACGGGAGAATTTGGCGGATGAGCATGACCTGGACTATGTTGACAAGCTTGAGCTTCTTGTCCACTAGCTTTTGGATGCAAGCTTGGAGTCCGGTCAGCTCCTCCGAATCACCCCATGTCCGTCCGCTCTCTTTCCAGGAGGTGAGCCGTGTGGGGATGCCGGATCTGAATTCGGGGGCCGCTGCCCATTCGGGGTCACGCGGCTCGGTGATGTAGAACCACCCCGATTGCCACCCCTTGATGGTTTCCACGAAAGTGACCTCGAGCCAGGTAACGTGGGACATCCTGCCCACCATGGCGCCTCCGCACTCCGCTTGACTGCCCTTCACAACCTTCGGCTTGACACTGAAGGTCTTGAGCCATAAGCCGAAGTGGGGCTGGATGCAGAGGAAGGCCTCGCACACGACGATAAACGCCGAGATGTTGAGGATGAAATTCGGGGCCAAATCATGGAAATCCAGGCCGTAGTAAAACATGAGCCCCGGATAAAGGGATGGAGTGGGAAGCCCAGTCCGCGGAGGAAATGGGGAAGGAATACTACCCTCTCATGGGGCTTGGGGGTGGGGACGAGCTCTCCCTCGATGGGGAGCCGGTGCGCGATGTCGCTGGACAAGTATCTGGCGCTGTGCAGCTTCTGGATCTGCCCCTCCATGACGGAGGAGGCCATCCACTTGCCTCCCGCTCCGGACATAGTTGGAGAAGGTTGAGGTGAGATGTGCGGGCTTGGGCGCTGGAGCTCGGGTTCGCAGAGATGGATAAGCCAAGGAGGAAGAAGGCGCATGTAATAGGGTTGGATCTTTATCCCCTTATATGGGCGGACAAAAACATGCGTCCCCACCGGCCTGATAAAACTCGCTTATCCCCCAAGCACCGCAATCAATGGCGCGGTTGGGTTACCCACGTCCGTATTGATGGGAATCCCGGAATAAGGCGAACACGATCTCTGCTTCACAAGACGTGCCAAGGAAACCGCTTCGCTAAACGCGCTGAGGTGGTACAATAAAAACAATTTAAGTAAAGGCTTGGTAGTGGTGTGACATCACACCATCAAATACGTCAGCAGATTGAACTTGTGTAAATATTATTCTCTCTACGGTAGTATGTGGAAATTATTTTTGCAGAGCCGGACACTATCCTGGTGTTCACAATCTTCTATAAATTATCCGGAGGAGGAACCCGCCTTGCAATGCCGAAGACAATATGCGTGCCGGACTCGTCGTCATTGAAGCCTGGTTCAGGGGCTACTGAGGGAATCCTGGACTAGGGGGTGTCCGGATTGCCGAACTATCATCATCGGCCGGACTCCAAGACTATGAAGATACAAGATTGAAGACTTCGTCCCGTGTCCGGATGGGACTTTCCTTGGCGTGGAAGGCAAGCTTGGCGATACGGATATGTAGATCTCCTACCATTGTAACCGACTCTGTGTAACCCTAGCCCTCTCCGGTGTCTATATAAACCGGATGGCTTTAGTCCGTAGGACGAACAACAATCATACCATAGGGTAGCTTCTAGGGTTTAGCCTCCTTGATCTCGTGGTAGATCTACTCTTGTAACACACATCATCAATATTAATCAAGCAGGACGTAGGGTTTTACCTCCATCAAGAGGGCCTGAACCTGGGTAAAACATCGTGTCCCTCGTCTCCTGTTACCATCCGCCTAGACGCACAGTTCGGGACCCCCTACCCGAGATCCGCCAGTTTTGACACCGACAACCACCGCGAGCTTTATACTCGAGCCAAGCTAGGCAACAACCCACTCGCTCCTACCCACTCGCGCGCTCCGACGAGCCCTCAACGATCACGCGCTCCGCTGCGCTCGGATCACGTACTGACCTAGTCTACACACACATGCACAGTGTCTACCCGCACGGCCACCCCGTGCACCACACGCACACACGCACCCGCGGTCCCCCCGACATGTCCGACCCGGCCAGCTCGCGTCCATACATGCGCTGGTCGTGTCCGGTGCGTCGCCGCGACTTATTCGCCCAACAAGATTGAGGGCTTGTAGGTATTGACCAGTCTACCTTCTTGACTTCCGTGTGCATGTAGATGGGTGAGATCAAGAAGATAGTCCAAGAAGGAAAGGTGAAATACGTCGGGTTGTCGGAGGCCTCGGCAGCGACAATAAGAAGGGCACATGCAGTTCATCCTATCACCGCTGTTCAGCTGGAGTGGTCTTTGTGGTCAAGAGATGTTGAAGAAGATATAATACCAACTTGCAGGTTTTTGCAACGACCACAAACCTGCCTTTTCTTTTCAAAATCAGCTTCATAGTACTTATGAAACGTCCTAAAAAAGAACTTACAAATTATTTACTGTTTCAGAGAACTTGGCATTGGAATGTGGCATACAGTCCACTAGGCAGAGGTTTTCTATCCACTGGACCTAAACTGTTGGACACATTACCAGAGGATGATTTCGGCAAGGTAAATGAACCACCCATGATACTTTTTCATGCGGTTAGCTAGCATTCTTTTCTCCTTTCTCCTTTTTCTAACAAATGCACCCCATTGCGTTTTAAGAATCTCCCAAGATTTCAACCCGAGAACATGGAGAAGGACGCGACGATATTTGAGTGCGTGAGCGAGATGGCTGCGAGGAAGGGTTGCACGTCGTCCCAGCTGGCCCTGGCTTGGGTTCATCACCAGGGAAGTGATGTGTGCCCCATACCCGGCACAACAAAAGTTGAGAATCTCAACCAGAATGTGAGAGCGCTTTCTGTGGAGCTCACGGCCGAGGAGATGGTCGAGCTCGAGTCCTACGCCGCCATGGATGCGGTCCAAGGTGATCGGTACCACAACACGTTCCTCAACACCTGGAAGGACTCCGAGACCCCTCCCCTGTCATCCTGGAAAGCCACTTAATTGGGTATCATCGGAATCAATCACTATGTTGATGCTTCGTATCACTAGTTTGAAATAGTTGCAAATCAAATAATTCAATGAGCACTCTGTGCATGGATGAAATCATGGAACCACCAAATGCTTGCGAATGTAGTACAATTCCTCCCCATGATTCCGTTCATGGTACTAAAAAATATCTTTGTATAATTGGACATGATGTATATCCCTTGGTGTCGGTGTCAAAACCGGTAGATCTCGGGTAGAGGGACCCAAGCTATATGTCTGAGGACCGATGGTAACTATGGACAAAGGACACTTTGTTTACCCAGGTTCAGGCCCTCTTAATGGAGGTAAAACCCTACTCCTGCTTGATTATATTCGAAGGGTATTGGGGTTACAAGAGTTGATCTACCACGAGATCGTGTTGGCTAACCCTAGATTGGCTAGCCTAGCAATGTTGTGATCCTGCCTCTGATCTAACCCTCAGGTTTATATAGACACCAGCGGGGCTTAGGGTTGTACAAAGTTGGTTTAACAGAAAGGAAATAACATATCCGTACACCTAAACTTGCCATCCACGCATACGGGAGTCCTACCGGACACGAGAGGCGATATTCTGTCTTGTATCTTAACGGCCCATCAGTCCGGCCCATATCCAATAGACCGGACGCCCGAGGACCCCTTAGTCCAGGACTCCCACAGTAGCCCCTGAACCAGTCTTCAATGACGACGTGTTCGACGTGCAGATTGTCTTCGGCATTGCGAGGCGGGTTCCTTGAATAGTACACATCGTCTTTCCTCCGTGAAAGAATTGTATCCGACTTTGCATAGTGAACACAACCGTTAGCCGCAAAGGCAGGATATATAAAAAATAAGAATAGTATCTTTTACTGACAACTTTTTTCGGCGAAGCATCAGACTTGACCCTTTGATGTTTTGAACCGATTTTACATCCCGCGTTCCGTGTTTCGAGGCCACGCCCCATTGGCCCGTCCTGTCAAAACAGAGATCGTGCCCACTTAACATGAGATTGCTCATCAATAAAATTTGGGTAATCCAACCGT